>NW_024087205.1:0-72500 GCF_009730915.1 Dioscorea cayenensis subsp. rotundata
AGAATCGCCCGTCGTGGCAGCTCCCCAATAAATATCTTCCGACGAAACGCGGTGTTGAAAGCCGTAGAAGCACTCCAAAACCCTTTCAAAAGCCTCTCCAAACCCTAGCCACAAATGGCTCCAAAGATGTGAAAAAGATTGGAAAAAAGATTGGAAAAAGATCCCAAATCACGAGCTAATAAGGGCTGGAATCAGGCATCTACATGGGCGTGTGAAATTTCCATACGCCAGTGTGAATCTCCAGGAATCGAATTTTCAGGACGCTATGAGTTTGTAAGCTGCTACATTGATTTGCTACAGTACTTTGCTACAATAACTATTATAGTGCTTTGCCAAAATGCTCCCAAATCCACACTTTTCATCGAGGGCACATGAATGAGCACACATCCATGTGGTAGATCGTAGTTGCATCTTCAATGAAATCACATTTGAGCAAAGATCTTGTTAGTGTTGCACAAGTCGAACACATGAGTGTGATCTGCCTTTTATGCCCCTCAATTTGCATGTTCACTCAAGCACAATGGTGGTTGGCACACACTCACATATCTTTGAGCACAACTTGTGTCTTCACGTTTGTTCACTCCAAGATTTCATCAACAACTTGCATCCACGCTACTTTCATACTTGTCTCCACAACCCTAAATGCACAAAAGAACATAAATACACATGCATGAGTGATAAAATCTAAGAAAAGTAATGCTCAATGTAAGAAAAGAATACTTCGCATTTCTAGTACACAAGCACTTATCAAACTCCCTCACACTTAAGCTTTTGCTTGTCCTCAAGCAAAAATAAAACATTAAAAAATACAAGAAGGAACATTGGAAGTTCTTGGCCGTAGGTTCACCAAAAGCATGCAAGGGAAGCATTCTACACGTAAGGAAAAAAATTTCAACACCGAATAAGAAAAATCAATCCTATAGCTAAAAACTTGAATAAAAAAGGAAAACAACCCAATATCATATAAGTGTGTGTAAACTCACTCAAGTTAACCCAACGTATACTCCTCAAAGCTCTAAGTAAGAGGGAACTTGTTTAAGTACCAAAAAGAAAAGAGAGGTAATAGCTTCACGGATCCTCTAAGGTAGCCCCTTTCCTAAGCGGCCGTAAAGGTGGCTTTCACACTTTCGAGGTGGTAGCTCTTTCTACCGGGGTGGTAGCTTTGACTCATCCCATGAGATAGCTCTTTCTCCTTCTAGGGCATAACTAGTATCCGACTTATGAGAGTAGCTTCATATTTCATAGGTGGTAGCTCTTTCCACCCCAAATGCACAAATAAAAACCAACATAACTATGTTCTTTTTCATTCAACAAATTTTTTAGACATCAAAGGAATTAAAAACAAGAAACAACTAACTAGTCCCGTTAAACATCGAAACTTGAGTTTCCACAAGGTTTAATGAGTGAGTAGTGTAACAAGTGTCAATCGGGCAAAAATTCCTACAAATTCAAGTAAAAACTAGAGCATGAGAACATTCAATGTTAAAAATTTTCTTAAACTTAAGAATATAACCATTGCAACTAAGGTGAACCGCCATTGGCAACATGAGCATATATTATGAAAGTATAAGTATAGAACATGAATTTAGAAGGAAGATCCTTTTTGAGTAATTCAACTCCAAAATAAAATATAGAAATAAAATACTAAAGACATAAAAACAAATAAAGTAAAGATGCATCAAGTGTTATTGTCATTTGCTGGTTCTACTGCTACTACTGCTAGTGCTGCTGGAAATAAAGATGATGGTGGATCAATCGGTGCTGCGGGAGGTGGTGGTGGTGTTGGAGGTGTCAGAGGAGTCCTTGGTCTCATCACAAAAGGTGAGGTCACGTCCAGCTCTAGTAACTGTTGTAGTGTGTCAAGACGCGTCATCACCTCTATGTGGTTCGCAGCCTGAGTTGCACAAAACGCAGCAATCTCAGCCCGTAGCGCCCCTACAGCACTCTTGAGCCTCTCAAAGTGATCATAGGCTGGAGATGGGGAAAAGATAAGCACTAGAGGTGGTGTCTCGGTCTCCATCTGCTCAAACTGGGGCTCGAGCATAGGCCGTGAACCTTCGGCTGCATCTCCCTCGGCCCCAACTGGCTTTAGCGGGGACATGTTCATCACATACACCCCGTCTCTATACCTCCTGATCATACCCATCAATCGCATAGTCTCCAAGCCGAGGGGTGCTGTGACAATCATCTTCTTGGCCCCCCTGATCACGTTCAGTAGACTCATCCCGGTGATGAGTCTGGTGATGTATGGGCCTAACAAGATCACCCCCACTCTCGCATAGTGTCCCTGATATCTCAGATACTCTGCTAGGATATGTCCCAAGTGGAGTGGCACACTCTAAATCATCGAACAAAAGATACAGCAGCTCCTGACGAATAAGTGCACCGATGCAATCACCACGGCTGTTCACTGACCTGCTCAAAACATCGTGAAGATAATGATATGCAGGTCGAGAAAGACATATGGCCTTGGACACCCCCGGCTCATACTCGTCCCCGGCCACATAAAAGCTCTATATATCCACTCGAGGAGTCGGACTTCATGGATAATCGGTGAGGGTAACTGCTCATACTCCTTAGTGGCAATGTAGGCCTCGTTGTATAAACCCAGTCGGACTGAAAACTGCGTGACACTCATGCTGTGGTACTGATCAAACGCACGAAACTAGATAGCGTCTATAGTGTCAAAGCTGTTGTACGATCGATCGAACTCAAATGATGCTAATAAGTCAAGCGTCAACATGCAGATAGCAGGATCTCTGATAGACAAATAAGTACCTCTAGCTACCCACATACAACAGTTCCTCAACCTCATTTGCCTATGTCATCTCGCTAACTATACCTCCCCAGAGCACACTCAAATATGGAAATCGTGTATGACCCGAAACTTAAGCTTTGATATGTCACTCAAACCGAGCCTCGGTGCTCCGAATCGCAAAACTCTATATGCTTTTGGCTTAGGGAGTGCTCTCTAGGACATTTGTCGGATCTGCTCTTTTTCGGGGAGCCATATCTGTGAAAATTGAAAAGAGAATCGATCAAATAAACTCTCAAAACAATAATGCAGAAATCCACACGGTCATGTAGAAATTCCACACGCCCATGTGGATCCACGCGGCGTGAAAGCCGCATGGCCGCTATGATAAAATCACAAAAATACATGAAAATATCAGTTTAAAACCACTCTAATCTATGCACCAGCCATTTAAACATTCACCAGTTCAACCAAGTTAAATCAAGATTGGCGAAAGAAAAGGAGAATGAGGGTTGACTAACAAATTAGAGATGAAAAGCTTCGAATGCGGCCAGAAAACAACCCTAGAACTCTATAAATAGACGGTAAGGGTCAAGGAAGAGAGGAGAGGTGTATGAGTGTTTGGAAGTTAAAGAACGAAGGGGCACGAGTGGGTTATAAAGAGAAGTCACGACCTTTGAAGTTCTGTACATCCACATGGTCATGTGGAAATTACCCACGCCCATGTGACTCCCACAGGACCGCTCATAGAGGCAGACACACGCCCCTGTGTGCTCTTAAGATATCCTCTGGCTATCTCTAAACGATCCACACAGGCATGTGGAAATTCCCAATGCCCTTGTGCCCGACCCACGGGGGCACCAACACACCCCTATGTCTTCTCTAGATGGAGGAGAACTCTATACAGAAAAACACATGCCCATGTGGAAATTACCCACGGGCATGTGGCCATCACAAGGTCATTGACAGGGACAAACACACACCCTTGTGTCCTCTCGGGATGAGCTCTGAATGATAACACACGTCTGTGTGGAAATTCCACACGCTTGTGTCTTCTCTAGTCAACTTAGAAAAATTCACAGTCTCTGCAGAAAGTTTTTGCACACTTACACACACTTAGAGCCTGTCTATACTATGAAAAATTGACTAGAGAAACATGGAAAACACGCTTAAATAACCAAGAAACTATGCCAACCACATTTAAGCGCATGAAAAACACCAAATAATCCACGAGAAAAACACAGCAAAAGCATGTAAGAGATTAAGACACCAACACTAAAGCTGTTATTCATGCAAGTGCTAAACTAAAACCTAGAAAAATAGTAAAGGCTTGGGTTGCCTCCCAAGAAGCACTAGTTTAACATCACTAAGCTTGACAGTACCTCTTCTTACCTCATGGGGGCTCATTGAGAAAGAATTCTTCCCTTGTCATCGCTACTCACCTCTCCTGCAAAGTATGGTTTTAGCCAGTATCCGTTCACCTTAAATGTACCCTTCTCCGGATGAGTGATTTCAATGGCCCCATGGGATGTTACTTCAGTTACAGTATAAGGCCCAAACCATCTATACTTGAGCTTCCCCAGAAATAGCCGTATGTGAAAATTAAACAACAACACTTGATTGCCAACTTTAAACTCTTTTGGATTCTTGAAATGCTTCTCATACAACTTCTGAATCCTTTCCTTGTAAATCCTCGCATTCTCATATGCATTCATCCTCCATTCATCCAACTCATTGAGATGAAGCATTCTTTGTTCCCCCACTTTCCTCAAGTCAAAGTTCATGTCCTTGATGGCCCAATAGGCTTTATGCTCAAGCTCCACAGGCAAATAACATGACTTACCATATACCAAATTATAGGGAGCGGTCCCTATCTTAGTTTTACATGCCGTTCGGTGAGCCCAAAGTGGGTCATCTAAGCGTTCTGAACAATCCCGCTTTCCTTGTTCCACTGACTTTGTCAAGATTCTCTTCAGCTTTCTGTTTGTGACTTCCACTTGACCACTTGTCTGCGGGTGATAGGGTGTAGCAAGATGATGGTGCACTCCATAGAGCTTCAACAAATTTTCAAGTTGAGTGTTGTAGAAATGAGTTCCTCGATCACTAATGATAATTCGTGGGGTTCCAAATCGAGTAAACAATCTCATAAGAAATTTAACCATGGTTCGAGCATCATTAGTAGGTAGATCTTGAGCCTCCACCCATTTAGAAACATAATCAACTGCCATCAGAATATATGGATTACTATTAGATTTTGGAAATGGTCCCATGAAATCAATACCCCACACATCAAACACACAAAATTGCTTCGGATTCTGAGGCATTTCACCCCGTCATGATAGATTTTTGGCCTTATGACAACTATCACATCGAAGAACAAACTGATGTACATCCTAAAATAAAGTCAGCCAATAAAATCCAGCGGCTAAGGTTTTTTCAGCAGTTTAGCTTGAAGCATAATGCCCCCCACTAATCCGGAGTGACAATGTGCAAGGATTTCCCAACCTTCTTCCTTTGATACACACCTTTGGACCACATGATCTGCACAAATGCAAAACAAGTATGGATCATCCCAAAAGTAGTTCTTTAAATCGCTGGACAAACTTTCTTTCTTTTTGTTGAAAGGTGAGGCCCTACTTAAGTACTTTCCCCAATAAGTAGTTTGAGAAATCTGCGAACTATGGAGTACCCTCTGATTCTGAACTTTGGGAAATAAATTATTAATTTCTTTACTTGATGGCTCTTGACTTTCACAACCCTCCAATCGAGACAAATGATCTACAACTACATTTTTGGTTCCTCTCTTATCTTTTATCTCCATATCAAACTCTTTGCAACATGAGGGATCAAACGAATCAATCTTGGTTTTTGCATCAGCCCTTGTTCATGAGATAACGGAGTGTTGAGTGATCGATAAATCAGAGTAACCCTAGATAAGATGAGGTATGGCCTAAACTTATCAAAAAGCAAACACCATCACTAACAATTATTTTTTTCCGTAGTTGTATAGTTTTCCAGAGCACTTATGAGAGTCTTACTAGCATAAAAATTCGGTTGGAACTATTTACCTATCCTCTGCCCCAAAAATGCTCCAATAGCTTAGTCACTCACGTCACACATGAGATCGAAGGGTTCATTACAATCCATGGTGATCAACACTGGTGCTTGCACTAATTTCTCTTTCGAAAGATTGAAAGCAATAAAACAATCATTCCCGAAAGTAAAGGGAGCATTCAAGAAGTTTTGTCAATGGTTGAGTGATTTTCGAAAAGTCCTTGATGAACCTCCTATAGAAGCCTACATGCCCCCAAGAAACTACGAACTCCTTTCATATTTGTAGGTGGGGGAAGTTTGGCTATGACTTCAATCTTCACCTTGTCTGCCTCCATTCCTACTTGGGAAATCTTATGACCGAGGACAATGCCCTCTTGCACCATGAAGTGACACTTTTCCCAATTAAGAACAAGATTTGTTTCCTCACATCACACCAATACTCTCTCAAAGTTCCTTAAAAATGTCGAAAGTGTCTCAAAATACTGAGAAATTATCCATGAGCACTTCCATGACATCTTCTAGAAGATCATCAAAAATGACCGTCATGCAGCGCTGAAATGTCGCCGAGGCATTGTACAACCCGAAAGGCATTCTTCGATAAGCAAAGGTCCCATAGGGGCAAGTAAATGTTGTTTTCTCTTGATCTTCTAGAGCAATAAGAATTTGGAAGTATCCTAACATACTATCAAGGAAACAATAAAACTGATGTCCTGCTAGTCACTCCAACATCTGATCAATAGACGACAACGAAAAATGATCCTTTCGAGTCGCATTGTTCACCTCCTGTAATCAATGCATACACGCCACCCTGTGACCGTTCTGGTTGCGATCAACTCATTCCTTTCATTTCTCACCACTGTCATTCCTTTTTTTAGGACTACTTGAGTCGGACTCACCCAAGCATTGACCGAGATGGGTATACAATTCCTGCATTCAACAATTTTACTACTGCTGCCTTAATAACCTCCTTCATGTTTGGGTTCAATCTTCTCTAAGGTTGAATCACGGACTTGTAATTATCCTCCATTAAGATTTTATGAGTGCAAAATGAAGGATTGATGCCTTTTTTGTCAAAAATCTTCCAAGCAATGGCAAATTTATTTCTCCTTATCATGCTCACAAGCTTGTCCTTCTGATTTGCTGAGAGGTGTGAAGCTATAATAATAGGGAGCTTTGATCCTTCCATCAGGAAAGCATATTTCAAATGTGCTGGCAAAGTCTTAAACTCTAACTCGGGTGGTTCCTCAATGGATAATAGTAATCTGTTCTCTTTCAATCTATTAATTTTCTCGAATCGTGAGGACTCTTGTTCGAGCACTTCCTCCAACCCATCTACTTGTGCATGTAATTCTAAATGATCCTAAACAACATCCACATTCTCTATCTTTCAAGTTTCATGGGCTGCATTCGAAACTCCCACCGAGAAAATTTCATACCTTTGTTCTTAACTGAAAGCATCAAATTGAGTGAGGACCTTTCCCATGCTTTCTTCCAAATGAGAGCTCATAGATGACAGTGCAGACTTTTCAAATTGATTAAGCACACTTTCTAGCTCACATCTTCGATCCCGAATCTCATTAACGTAATCAACAACTGATCCTTCCACAAGGTGGTTGATGGTAAACTACATGGATTGGACTACATTGCAAACAAATGAACTTCTTGTTCTATGTCTTCAACCATTCCCGTGATTGTGTTAAATAGTTCGGTTATGTTGAACATCTTTCCTGAAATCAAAGAAAGAAAACAAATTAAAACGATGGACGAATAAGGAAGTGTGAAATAGAACAGTTGCTAAATATCTAAAATAGCAGGGTGCAAAGTGTTTCCAAAACGCCTATTCCCCAGTTAAGCACCAAAAACTTGACACACCCTTGCGTGTGTATACCGCAAGTGCATGGGTTGTTGAATTAATAAAGTATCCTGGTAGTGGGTAGTCATATCAACAAGGAATAGTGATTAGAAACACAAGAATTGCAACTTAACTATGATGAAGATGATTCAAAGGTGTGTGAACAATATCGATGCAAATAGAAATAAAAAAAACAAGAAAGTTACGTAATAAAATAATAGGAGAGGCAATCGATAGAAAGTGGGGTACCAGGACATTGCTCACCCTAGGACTATTGCTTCACGTGCATTACTGATCTTTATATCTCATAACTGATGTTTAATGAGTTATTGAAATCCTTAAACACACAATCCCAAACCTAAGGTCAACCGTGACTAACACTACACTATGCCCTGACGGAAAGGAATGATCTCGACGCCTCACACTGTGCAAGGTTGCATAAAGCTCTAGAGACTCCAAGTGATAAACCCTATTCCGTAATCTAGATCTAACCGTTTGGTCCAGGCGAAAGAACCATAGTCACAATTAAGCACCAGCGCTAAGGATTACTTCAATGCTTCACTCTATTGTTTGTGTAACTAAGCCCCAGTGGAGTTTCTCTCTTAGCACTTCACTTTATTATGACCACAAAGAACTCTTGGAACGGGGAGGTAGGATAAATCACATCGGAAGGGAAAGGGGACGTTCCGCTACCTCTCGACCCACCCTCTCAACCCTCTCTAACCTTGCTTTGTCTAACCTTCATGGTTTGTCACTCATGAACAAAGATTACAAAGATGGATTCTCAACCCTAGTGTCAATCTAAGGGAAAATCAACTCAACAAGCATTCAAGATTGGAACTCAATTAAAAACATGCAACCATGACTGACAAGACTTGGCACCATTCTTCCCACCAAAACACTCAAGGGCAATTGTGGAATTAACAAAAAATTCATGGCTCAAAGTAACGGCACGGACCAAATGACGTGAATTTTAAAAAAGAAGGACTAAAAAGTATATCAATTTGTTAGAGGGACTGCAGGGAATATTTAAAAAGTTTCAGGGACTAAAAAATAATTTTATCTAAAGAGACACAAGATAAGAAAAAGAGAAGAACAAAATTAATCATTCCTTTAAAGAGAACAAACAATGACTTAAAATGATTAAACTTAGGTTCCTCATGTGAGTAAAGATTAAAAAAAAAGTATGTGACATGAAATAAAAACAACACAAGAGCAAAAGATATTATTTCAGAAAAAATAAAAAAAATATTTTATAATTTAGTTATACCATTAGGGAACTTTATAATTATGTAAATATAACAAATTGGTATATAAATAATTCCTTTTAGTTTAATGAATTTTTTTTGGTTTTAGAATAAAACATGAGAATGGGTGTGAATACATATATATATATATATATATATATATATATATATATATATATATATATATATATATATATATATATAAATAGTAAGCTTGAAAAATTGTAAATTTACCACACATAATAATAAATCACGGGGTTACTGAGTAGTTAATTAAATTATATTATAAAAAAAATTACTTCCTCATTTAAATACTCAGACTTTTTAATTTCCTCTTTTTTTCCTTTTATTAGTATGAATATCATAATTATAATAAATATAATGCTCATAATGAAAGCATAAGAAAGTTGGAAACTAGCTATATATATATATATATCTATGCATACTATTAATGTAGATGTATAATCTTTTTCGAGAGTGTTTAAAAGAATAATTTTAAATCTTTTATAACATTTAAGTTTTTTTATTTATATTACTTATAATATTTATAATTAAAAAAATTATTAATTACACTTAATTATTTATGCAATATATGTCCATATGACATTTGAAATCTAAGGTATACAATAGTTTTCCATGATAGAAGTTGTTTGATTATATTATTTTTTTATGTGATATTGCTCTAAAACTTCTTACAAAAATTTTTTAAAAATTCGATGCGAAGCAGAGGAGAATACCTAGTATATATAATTATATATGATATGTTAAATATTTATAGTGTGTATATATATAATTTCTTGTATATTTTGTTCAGTATTAAAGGATAATAAATGAGCAGTTATTAAAAGTCAAAATCACTATTCTTTAACACTCTAACAATAGATTATAATTTAATTACTACTCCCTCAGTTCCTTTTTACTTGTCGCGTTTTAGAGCTTATTGTTCCTTTTTACTTGTTACATTGGAAATTTTATGTAACACTAAATACTTTTTTCCTAGATTTACCCTTTGATTTAATATACTTGTATAATTTTCAATAAATCAGAATCAACTAAGCATTAAATTATATATTCCATTTAGTGGAGTTTTAAATAGGGCTATTTTTTGAAAGTAATGAATTTTTTTATAAACTATAGGTAACCAACTAACTTCAACAATTTTTTTTAATCAATGTGAATTAGGTAAATATGACAAGTAAAAAAGAACAGAGGGAGTAAAAATTTTGCAGAGACCACAGAATCAGTATCACTCTCAAAAAATAATGTTTTTCGTTACTTATATACCTGACTTTTTGCACACAAGCAACCATGGCCATGCATTGTCTTTGTTGCTATAATTGTTAATATGAAAAGAAAATAAACTGTTTTTTTTTGTTTTTTTATTTTTGTATTTATTTGTTTTACCATAAATGAAGACTTTTATAAAAAAAAATTAATGTTAGGAATAAATATACGTATCTTAATACAAACAAAATTGTAAAAATTGTGATGCAAAGTGAGGTAATTTTCCTAGTGTTATTTAATGAGG
This sequence comes from Dioscorea cayenensis subsp. rotundata, assembly GCF_009730915.1. NCBI lineage: Eukaryota > Viridiplantae > Streptophyta > Magnoliopsida > Dioscoreales > Dioscoreaceae > Dioscorea > Dioscorea cayenensis. The sequence continues at coordinate 10,437 of NW_024087205.1, forward strand.
TTGCTATAACTTTGACTATGGTAGCATTGATATTTGGCAATCCATGAGAAATATTCACCAAGATACCTTTCTACTTTTTTTTTCATGTTAGTTACTAGCCACGTTGTTATATGAAAACTTCATCAAAATCAATATTATCAAAGGAAAATTACTAGTCTTCTTTTAAATTCTTCATAATGTAGAAGAGTGGTATTCGTTCTTCTTGTTTACTAATTTAAATCTCCTTGCTTTATTTAGGAGCTTTTGCAATTTTGATGATTTTAGAGTAACATTGTATATAGACAAACAATTCAAATGACAAACAAAATACTTTAATCATCCAAATTGTAAACTATACATACCTATGAGAAAATGAACAAAGAAACTACAGATGAAACAATTTCAATAGATGAACAACCTAGAAAACCAAAAGAGAAATTGGATTTAAAAGAAAAATAAAAGTGCAAGGTAAAATTAATTACATAATAATATATTTCATAACCTGTTCGACAGTAGATTGAAAGAATAAAAACCATTATTACTTCTAGTTCACACATAAAATCCCACAAATAATAAATTAATCTTGAATTATATTTTTTCTTTACATCAAAATTTTGACGAAAATAATCAATATATGTTGTCAAACAAAGAATGGGCCCACAAAGTCAAACACGTGTGATTAAATAACTCCTTTCAATGCAAACTATATATTGTGATGCAGCGATAATCTTGAAACTGTTGATCCAAGCACAAATGCTAGTAACAAGCCTTCCAACCTGTTGATCAGATATTACCAAGATTGGACAAAAATTGGAGTAAACTTTATTACTCGATAAAGCACAATTACAAGACTGACCTCCCCTTAGCCTGTAATCTTACAATAAATAGACCTAAAGAAATATGCGAAAGAAACCCCAAAAAAGTAGAGGATTAAAAATTTTCCAGAAATAGAAAGTTTTCAAATTTTAGTAAGAAAATAAAGGATTTAACAAATAATATCTAATGCCTAAAACGGCGTACAAATCCGAGATTTATGGTCCAAGATATAATCAAATCAAATATTACTATAAATGACAAAATTGCTGTTTTCAATTCCAAGACGATGGAATTTGGCCAAAATCTGGTATGCCTCACAAGCTTGTGTGAAAAGTTAGTAACATATGTTCGTTGACCTATTTTTCATCAAGTGGGACACATAAAACAACTAAACTCCACCACCCAAACAATTAGCAAAATGCTCCTACTAGTTAAAATCTCATTTCTTCATAAAAGCACAGGCCAGCTCCTCAGTACGTCTCACATCATCCTCCTAGGTTGGACATAATTCCCCCTCAAATTGTCATCATCTGAAGAATCACCATAGTAGGCTACCAAGTTCTTGACTTTGAATATATCTGTCGTCCGGATATGGATAGGGAGGTTTAGTTGGTAGGCATTTGGTTTGATCTTCTCAATGATCTCAACTGGCCCAATCTTTTTATATTTAAGCTTGTTATAATCACCAACTAAAAAATGCTCCTTGGGCAGCATGGCCCACACAAAACAATCCACATCGAACTCAACATGGCGATGGAGCTCGTCAGCATGCTGATTGTAACACGTATTTGCGGCAATCAAGTTGTCAAACATGGTCTTATGTATGCCCTGTAAGCCTATCACAAAATCAATGCCCTTCCCGTGGATCTGGGTCTCCGCTTGTAAAGGAATAAAATTGAGGGTTCCACGAGGGAGTCTCGAGTATACCACCTATAATAGGCTGCAACGGGCACTATGGTTTGTAGCATACTTGTGAGCAAACTACACCTGACTCAATTTCATGTCCCAATCTTTAGGATGATCCCCAACCTAGCAACGTAGTAAGTTACCCAGGGAGTCGTTGACGACTTCAATTTGCCCATCTGTCTGGGGGTGATAAGCGCTACTAAGGTTGAGTAGAAAATTCACCATCTTCCACAAGCATCACCAAAAGTGGTTGAGAAACCATGTATCTCAGTCTGAGACAATGGAGGAGGGCAGGCCATGGAGATGATATACATCCCAGAAAAATAGTTGGGCAACATTGATAGCATTTGTCATCTTCTTGCAGGGGATGAAGTGCATAACCTTGGAAAAGCGATCCACTACAACAAAGATGGAGTGACTTCCATGCTAATTATGGGGCAGGCCAAGCACAAATTCTATGCTGATATCTGTCCATGGCTGTCAAGGTACTGACAGAGTATTATAAAGGCCAGCGTTGGTTGCTCCCTGTTTGGAGATCTGGCATATTTGACATCATTGAATGAATTTTTTGACATCTTTGTGCATGCCCGACTACAAGTAGGAGGACTGAATCAATTGGAGGGTCCGGTCCCTCCCCACGTGGCCTTCGCCGTGTAAATGCCTAATGATCTATGCTCCCAAGCTACATTCTGGAACACAGAATTGATTTCCCCAAAACAAGAAACCATCCAGTAGTAAGAAATCTATCTGTTTCGCAGCTTGTATTTCTAGTAGAACCTCTGAAAAATATGGGTCAGTCACAAACAATTCAAGAAAAGAGTTAAAACCTAGTACCTTAACTCACAACATAACCAAAAGGCTGCTTTGCCTACTGAGCGCGTCTACAATGCGATTGTAGACCCCTATCTTATACTTCACAACAAATGTAACTTCATCTAGAAATTTTACCCACCGGTCATGACGAGAGGATACCCATCTTATTGATGTATATGCCATAAAGCAGTGTGATCAATATACATGATGAACTCTCGCCGAATCAGATAATGCCTAATGTGTTCTCCGTAGGTGCACAGGTCTCACACAAGTAGTAAAGTGATACCTCGTAAGAGGTATGATTATCGAACCAAAGGGAATGGACTTAAAGTACTAATTTATGTTCCGATGTTTAGTTAAACAAGAATTAGATTGATGTTGAATTAAAAACAATTAACAAAGAAGAGAAGAGATTATAGTGACGGGAGGATTAGGATTAAGAATTCAACAACAAAAGAACAATACCTTGAGATGATTCCTATGAGTGATAGCATACTGACTTGATCCTAAAGACTACCAGGTACATTCTATGCTTCAAGTGTGTGCTCAAGAGCAATGTTGCATCTATGGTTTTCAAATACACTAAGTTTTGCTAAGATAACTGTGGGTTACAAGCACATCGAGTTGTAATCATACAAGGCAACTACAACTATGGCAATCCACACACACCAAGTTTTACCTAAGCAACTATACAAATCAAACACATCAAGTTATGTAAACACATGATTAAACATAAGAAACAAAAAGAACTCTGTAATCATTAAGATCAAGTAGTCAAAATCATACAAAACAACATAGTTCACATCCCGGGGTAACGTGGACAGTTAGCCCCTCATGGATGGGTACAACGAGGAAAAAAAAAGATAAAGAACTAGAGAAAGAAGACATGACTCCCTTCTACTCAAAATAATCTTCCTCACTGAGTTCCGTATGCTAGTTCCACTTCTCTTATGCGTCCAACTCACAATAGATCCCCTTAGAAGGTGTGGTGAAGCATAATCTTCACTCTCTTCAAAGTTTTCCCGGTCGAGATTAGAGTCCCCAAAACAAAGATTAAAGCAAACCCTAGAAATTGGAGTTAAAAAAGGTTTTCTTCGAGCTCGACACGGGCTAAGCACTATCGTGCTTAGACCATATTTCTATGGTAGGGTTTTGAGTGAATCGGCTAAGTGCTATCTTGGAATTTCTAGTGGGAGGAAGCGTGGTCATTCTTGGATCGTCCTTCACTTGATCATGATTGTGCTAGGAGCATCTAGTGCGTGTTTCCCTGCTAAGTAGAAAATAACTCCAGCCAGAGATTTCTAGGGGAAGGGGCACAAACGTGCTTTGATCATGTTAAGCCTGGTGATACTTCCCTGCAAGCTTTATCACTCAGTCATCATGAGGCTGGGATATTCAGGGGGATAGAGCACGACTGTGCTCTATCCGTGCTGAGCTTAAACACTTAGCAAATTCTCCACTCTTCACTCGTTTCGTGTCCTAATTCACTCCTAATTGCTTCGAGTTCTCCAATTCCTGCATCATTAACAAACATACCCAGAATGGCACCTAATGTATGCAAAGATATTCTAAGAGACAAGCAAAAGCATGAATTGAGGGTAAGGTAACATGATATGAATTGCACTTATAAATGCCTCCAACACTGTGTAGCCTGCACCACAGCATAAAATTTAACATCATAGGTGCTTTAGTTCAAACATGCTCCTGATAACTTCTCACTGAAAAACATGATGGGTCGACCTTGCTTGCTTAATACTGCCTAATTCCCACCTCGGATGCATCAGTATACAACTCAGACGCGTAGATTAAGTCCAGTAGTGCTAAGACAGGGGTGGTGGTCATGCGCTTCTTCATCAGAAGGAATGCACCATCAGCTTCGTCTATCGATGCAAACTTGCTACTCTTCATAAACTCAGTGTACGGTGCCATACTACTGCTAAAGTGTGAGATAAACCGGCTATAAAAGGAAACAAAGCCGTGGAAACTCCTCACCTCGGTGATGCTTGTGGAAATTGGCCACTATTTCACCGTCGTAATCTTTACTTGATCCACCTGTATTCCTTTTTCCTGAAACAACATGGCCAAGAAATAATACTTTGGGTGTGAAGAAAACACACTTCTTCCTTACCATGTAAAACTATTAGGATCGAAGAGCGGCGAGGGCGTCTCGAACATGCACAAGGCGCATCTCATGGTTCAAGCTATAAATGAGGATGTCATCAAAGTACATGAATGGGCTGCAACGATAATCTTGAAAATATTGATCCGCACATGAATGCCAGTAGGAAGCCTTCCAGCCTGTTGGTCAGAGATTATCAAGATTGAGTAGAAATTGGAGTAAACTTTATTACTTGATAAATAACTATTACAAAACTGACCACCTCCAAGCTTGTAGGCTTACAATAAATAGACCCAAAGAAAAATGTGAAAGAAAACCAAAAAAAGGAGAACATTCAAAAATTTGCTGGAAAAAGGGAAGTTTTCAAATTTAAACAAGAAAATAAAGGACTTAACAAATAAGATCTAATCTCGAAAATGGCGTACAAATCCGAGATTTCTAGCCCAAAATATAATCAAATCAAATATTACCATAAACGGTAAAATTGATGTTTTCGAGGCTAAGACGATGGAATTTGGCCAATTAAGGTAAGCCTCAAGAGCTTGTGTTTGTTGAGCCATTTTCCATCAAGTGGGGCCCATAAAACAACTAAACGCCACCGCATGGATAATTAGCAAAATGCCCCTGCTAGTTTAAATCCCATTTCTTCATTAAAGCATAGGCCAGCTCCTCAATACGTCCCATATCATATTGGCATATCTCTTTATATAAAATTTAAATTTTTCAATGGCTACAACTCACTACAAGGAGTTATATTTTTAGTGATAACAAAAGTTGTTAATAGTGGTCAATTTTTCAGATAATCACTTGTTATAAACACATCCGCAGCAAATACAATAGTGGTCACTTTAGAAATTTAACCACAATTATCAAAAAAATTTGTGACCAAATTATTGTCACTAAAAACTTCAATATTCGTGATAAAACGATGTGATTACAAATAATCAAAATTTTTTGGTTAAATTGGTTTCACTAAAAATATTGGTATTTGTGATAAAACTATATGTTACCAAAACCTTATTATTTGTGATAATTTTGTTGATAGAAAAATATGAAATAGTGATGAATAAAGTGGTCACAATAGTTCATTTAATTATGATTAAAAGTAATATTTTTATTAGTGACCAATATTTTCGTCACTAATATTGTTTAGAGATAAGTTTGATATGCACTTGAATTTCTTTTTGTTTTCTTTTCAGCCACAACTTCTACTAGAATTTCACACCTTTTTGAAACTTAAATGTTATTCAGTCTTTTTAATGCTTATTCTCCATATTTTTTAAAAAAAAACAAAAATCTAATAAAATAATTTTTAAATTTTTATAAAATTCTAATTTAATTACAACTTTCTTACCATTATTTCTTCTCAATTGATAAGAGACAAATTGTATGTTTCATTTGGCCTTTTGTTATTCAAATTAATAAAATAAATCATGAAAAAAAAACCCACACAATTAAAATTTAAACAACATACTTCTACTATGAACATAAGATTCAAAGTGCCGAAAATGAAAACACTAACAACCAGCCATCATTTAAAAAATCCAATTAACTTAACTTTGAAGATGTAAAAGATACAACAAAATAACAATTATATCTTATTAATTGCATAAACTAAGTAAAAGAATTTAACAAAAGGAAAAGAAGTAAATATTGTAACCATCATTGATATGTATCTCTACATCTTAAACTAGTTAAATCATTTTGGCTCTCTAAATCAAATAAAGTGAAGCCTTTGTCACTAATCTTCTTAGGCACATAAGTATTCAAGGTTTAGCCATCTTTGTTTATTTCTATTATGTGCTAAGTTTATTTAGGAAATATATCTTTTTAAAATTTAATTTAATTTTATAAAAACAATTTACATTATTCAAATTTTATTTTGTGAGATTTGGTAAATATCTATTTAATTTTCATTTTCATTTTTTAAATTTATCTCTAATATTATAAATGTGAGGTATGATCTAAATTAAAAGCATTTTTTTCTAAGCATTATAATATAAATTTTGAGTATTGGATAAATTATAATTTTAAAAACCTTTTAAATTTTATTTATAATTACTTAAAACACATAGTAAATTTTTTAAAAATCTATACATAAATCTTGAGATTGGGTAGGAAAAATAGGCTTCTTAATATTATATTAAGAATGTAATTTTTACAACCACATATAATAATTTATAAAGGACTTTATATGTTAATTTATATTTTTTATGACGACATTCAAAAGATAATTAGACACAATTGTTGACAAAAAAGATAAGATGCATAAATGTGACAGATACTAAATCGACACAATTGAAATTCTAATAGTGACAAAATAATTAGACATCACAACTAATTCAAACTCTAGTAACAATTAATTTTTTTTTTGTCATACAAAACCTAACAACATGGTTAAAAAAATTTAATTTTTGTGATAATATTTAGTAGACATTAATAGTTGAATATTTTTGACAACATTGTTGTAACAAAAATAGATGTTGGACTCGATGGAAAAACAATTTTTGTCATAACAAATGAAACTTATAATGACGATAATATATCTTGTCATAAGTCAGGATCATTCTCATAAAAAAACTCTTTAACACCAAATCTTATATGATTTTAGTGTCAAACATTAGACACAAACGAAATTTAGCCACAATTAATATATTAGTAGTGACAACTTAAATGTGACCTATATTACATTGTGATGATTGTCACTATAATAGTGAGAAAAATATAAGTTATCACAATTAATATAAACAATAGTGTTGGTTAATATTTTTGACACAAAAAACCTAGTATTTATGACAAAATAACAAGGAGATACAAAAAGTTATCACTACAAGTATTAACTCTTGTACTGTCTGGTTTTAAAAGGTCTAGCAAAACATTTAATGTAAAAACAAATAAATGCAATTAAATCTTTTACATTACTAATGGCACATTTAATGTAAAAATAGACTTAAATACAAATTTTAAACAAAACTCGTTAGATTTAAATTTGTTTCATGAGTAGATTATACAACTACTTTAACAATATACTATTATAATTCCTCGCTCTCGCATTGGAGCTTAATTTTGATGGTTTTTAAAATATGTATATTTCGTGTGAAAATAATTATTGATGAGAATTTTTCATTTTGCACAAAGCAAAATGAATATAGACCTAGTGTTTACTTTATCAAGTTTTTGAAAGCATTACCATCGAAGATTTTTGTCACCATAGCCATAGTCCATCAAAGTTTATCTATACAAAACAATTGTAGCTAGATGATATATTGCATGTGTACTACTATGCAATTTGGAATTATGCAACATACATGTAGATATCCTAGCAACATAACATTTGCATTAAATTTGCTAGCATAGAATTAAGGGTGAAATGGGTATGTGTGCCCTATTCTACTAAGCCCAAGTCCTCCATAAAGGACCTAAAGCCCATCATCCTATGCACATTCGACAATCAAGTGAATAAGTAAAAAATTGAAATGTAAGTTTGTTTAATTGTGATTAAAGAAATTTACTAAGAAATAAAGTAAGTGATGTTAATAATGATTCCATATAATCACTTACATCCAAATCTATTACAAAGAAAAGTCAAAACCGATAATCTATGTAGAATTTGAATCAAAATAATCCCAAAGTCTACAATTCTAGGTTTTACTATTTGATTTAGAGCATGTCTTCAACCGACATCTAAATTTTCTTTTCGACACATATATATAAATATAAATTAGTGTAAATGTTAGTTACTTTTGCTTTTAAAATTTGATAGAAATGGATTTAAAAAGCATTGGGTAGAACACTTTACTTTTGATTTACATTATTTGTAAATTTATCCAAATAAAACATATCAAGTATTTAAGTGATATTTGGCACAAAAAGAATACAAGAAAACAACAACATGAATGAACAATCAAATTATAAAAAGTAAACAAATTAACCATGACAAACCTCATTAGTAACATTATAGACATAAGGGAGCATAAAATTTTATGTGAAAAGAAACACACTCAAAAACAAACACTGTGTATGACTGTATTGAAAGAGAAACCAACCTGTAAAATTTGTTATTCATCTTCATTAAAATTTGGCCAATATGAACACCTGCAAGGTTTAATGCCGCTTTTATTTTCAGTCTCTTCATTTTCTTCTACAAAAATCTATCCATCTTCCTATAAATTTTAACTCTGTATGATCTAATAGTCATGAAACTATTGGTATACCGCTCATCTTATATTTGACTTGCTCACCAAATGTGTATCATGCTGACTTTGTTGAGATGGGGAGTGAAAATGAGGGAAAATCAGATTACCTCTACGATTTAGTGGTTCTTTTGCATACTTGCTCCACTATAGCTAATTATTCGTTGTCTTCTTCAATAAATGTGCAATCTTATTGTCATGTATACCTTTTCAAACACTCAAATTTTATGTAATGCATTTCTTACTTTCCAAAATTATCATTTTTAATTTGGAATGTCTTATTAAAATATTTTATGTCTAAACAAATTTAATTCCTTTAACCAAATTAATCCCATTAAATATTTTCTAATAACAATGTTTAATGTTGACATGAGTATAAATAATATCTACTAATTGAATTCAGTATTCACTTAATTATAATTATAAACTTCCTCAAAGCCATAACTAAATTATAAAATGTTCTTTCATTTTTTTCTTGAAATATAATTTATTGCTCTCGTATTTTTATTAATTTCCCATATTTAATATAGTACCAAATAGTTTTAAAAAGAAATGAGAAAAAGATTTCCACTCTTCCAAACACTACCGGTTTTCCTTTGTAAGGCCTTTTATTAAATATTTAATGGTAAACTAATTTAATACATATTAATCAAAATTACATCAAAAATCTTTCATATTAACAATAATTAAATTAATACATGCATATATTTATTTTTGTAAATAATATATCTTCATCAAAATTCGCTTTTTTTTACTTAATTAAAATTTTAAAGTTCCTCAAGGGTATAACGAAATTATAAAATGCTCTTTCTTTGTTTTCTTGAAATATTATCTATTGGTCTTGTATTGATTTTTTTTTTATTTCCCATATTTAATGTAATACCAAATAAATGTTTTAAAATAATATTTAAAAATAATAATGAAAACTTTTCACATTTTAGAGAATATCAATATTCATTGGGAAGTCTTATTTATTTTTCAATGTAAAATCAATTTAATGTTGTTAACAAAATTTAATGCCTTTTATTAGCAACACTATATTTCTAAAAAAATACTTTAAAAACGATTTCAGTGAAAGATTTCCTCTTTCCAAAGATTCTTGATTTTCATTAGAAAGTCTTACTAAATATTTAATGTAAAACCAATTTATTTTCATTGATCAAATTAATGTCATTAAATCCTTTATATGCACAATACACATTTAATATAAACTAATACTTAAAAAAAGTTTTTAATTTTCAAATTTCTCTTGAAGCAGCTTATTCAACTACTTTAAATATAACTAGGTATTCTCCCCAGCATTGCATTGGAGTTTTGCATAAAAAAATAATCACAATTTAAGTTTTTTTTTCAATTATTAATATCTTAAGTAATATAAATAAAAACTTAAATATAATAAAAAATTTTAAATTTGTTCCTTGAAAAACTCTGAAAGCAGATTATAAAAATAATATAATTAAACAACTCATACAATGGAAACTATTGTATACTTTGGATTTCAAAAGCCTCATGAACATCTATTGCATAAATAAATAAGCGCAATTAAAAATTTTTTAATTATTAATATCATAAGTTATATAATAAAAAACTTAAGTGTAATTAAAAAAATTAAATTTGTTCCTTGGAATTCTCTTTGAGCATTCTAAAAATAATATAATTAAACAACTCATACAATAGAAATCGTTGTATACCTTGGATTTCAGATGTCTTATGGACATTTATTGCATAAATAAATAAGTACAATTAAAGGTTTTCGATTATTAATACCATAAGTAAAATACGTAAATACGAATGTAATAAAAAAATTAATTTATTCCTTGAAACACTATGGAAGTAGATTATACATCTACTTTAATAGTATGTATAGACAAGTGTAATTCACTCACTCTGCTTCGGAAGTTTTACACTTTTAATGGTTTTTAAAATATTTATATTTGTGTGAAATAAATATTGATGATAATTTTCATTTATAATAAAGCAAAAGAATGCAAAAATAGAGTTTACTTTATCGAGTTTTGAAAACATTCTCATGGGAAAATCTTAGTCAAAATAGCATATATTTGTGTTTATGACTATGCAATTTGGAATTATATAGCATATATGTTGATAACCAAGCTACATAACATTTATATTAAATTTGTTAACATAGAATCAATGTTGAAGTGAGCATGCACAACCCTATTCAACTAAGCCCGAAACCTTGATAGAGGACATGAAGTCTATCATTTTATGCACTTTCAGGAAATTAGGAAATGTAAGTAAAAAAATTGAAATTTAAGTTTCTTTAATTATGATTAAAAAACATAAAGGGATAAATTAAGTGATGCTAAACATAGTTTTCATTTTTTTTATAATCACTTTCATCAAAATCTATACCAACAAAAATAATTTGTGTGGAATTCGAATAAGAAATCCCAAAGTCTTACGCTAAGTTTCACCGCATTTAGCATGCCTTTAATCAAAGCATAAGATCCACAAACTCTACAATTTTTCATTAAATAAATCATAAACTCATTAGAAAACTATAAGCATACTATATTTCATGTAAACAAATACTTACATGCAATCAAAGTTGCAAGAAATATTGTATGTAGATATATAATTTATAATACATATAAAGTATTTTAATTAATGAAATTATAAGATTATGCATGGAATTCTTATGAGAAAATGAATAAAGCAAATGCAAATTAAACAATATTAGGAAGAGAACCATTAAAAAATAGAGAGAAATGAAAGGGTAAGAAAATTTTAATTACACAACAATAGAACTCATTAAAAAAATTAAAATTAAAACCAAAGACATTCGGATTATGATCACATTTTATGGAAATTCATTCCACTTCTAGAGTTTCAATATCCCTAGTCATTTAATTTTCTATATTTTGATATATTTAATTTCTTCTATTTTGTCAAAAGATAAACTAAGGCAAAACCCCATTTTCAATTATAACTTGAAAATTAGCTTAAAAAATTATGATTAAATAACTCCTTAAAATGTAGATTGTTGGCATACATTTTGCACAAACCAAATATTTTTAAGTCACTATAATTGGTTTTTCAAAATTTTTCTGGAATATTTAGTGTAAAATTAATGAATGCAATTAAATCTTTCTATTACTAATGCCATAAGTAATTCAAACAAATATTTAAGTACAATAATATTTTTAAAAAAAATTCACAATTGTTCCTTGAAATGCTCTCAAGGCATATTATACATCTACTTAAAATATATGTATCGACTAGGCAAACTCCCTTACTGCATATCAGATTTTTTTACAATTTTGAGTGTTTTGAGGGAATATTGTATATTTAATACAATAAAAAAAACAATATGATTAAATAACTCCTACAATATTAATTAAAAAAACTACTACAATGGAAACTTTTGGCAAACCTTGGCTTTAAAAAGTCTTATGACATTTATTGCACAAAAAACGTGCAATTAAATTTTTTTCAATTATTAATATCATAAGTAATATGAAAAAATAAATGTAATAAAAAAACTTAAATATGGTTTTTGAAACACTCATATAGCAGATTATACATCTACTTTGATAGTATGTATAGATTTTAACTGGTTAAAAATATTTATATTTATATGGAATAAAAATTGATGATAATTTTTATATATAATAAACCAAAGCAATACAGAAATAGTATTTATTTTATTAAATTTTAAAAGCATTCTTGTGGGAAGATCTTGGTCGTCATAGCCCATGTCCATCAATATTTATATATTTAAAACAATTGCAATTAGATATATATTGTATCTACCATTACGCAATTTGTGAATTATGCAACATATCTGTAAATATCCTAGTTGCATAACATTTGTATTAAATTTGTTAGTATAGAATCAAGGTTGAAGTGAGCACTTGCAACTTTATTCTACTAAGCCCAAGCCCTCCATAAATGACATGAAACCCATCATCCTATCACTACAAGATAAAGATGAGTATCAGAGATGGAAAATTACATCACTAATAGGTAAAATTCCTTTGGTGATAACTTTTACCAACATAATATTTTGTTGAAAATTTTCATCGCTGAAAAACAAGTGGCTAATGCTATTCAATTCGAAAAATATGATAAGTGCTTGTGTATGCATATTATTGAGCATGTTTTACTTATAATGAGCATTACTTTTATCAGATTTTATGGCTCATTCATGTGTTTTTGTGTTCTTTTGTGCATTCAGGGTTGTGGAGGTAGTATAAGAAGAAAGGAAGTGAAAATAGGTCATGAACACAGGTTTTGAGGATTCTCTTTGTGAGGAAAAAGTGTCAAGACATGAGCCATGATCAAACACATGAGGGTGTATGCCAACTTCCAGGAGTGTGCAAATCCATCAACAAATTGAAAGGACACAAAGACAGTCACAAACTCATGTTCCAGCTTATGCAGAGTTTTCAAGAGAGTCATCAACACATTTGAAAGAGAAGATGCGAAATGACCTACCACATGGGTGTGTGCCCAACCGTGTGGCCTCAATAGAAGAAGAGGATTTCGGGATCATTGTAACAAAAGACTGATCACGGGCACTGTAGCAGTTACTGTTCATACATTGTGAAATTCTAAAAAACAGAGAGTCTACACGCCCAAGTGGAAATTCAACATGAGCGTGTAAAATCCCAATTTACTGTTCTTTTAAAAGCCACTTTGAAGAGTTGTGAAAGGATATTTTTTCTATCTTTGGGAGAGAGCGCGGCTAGGGTTTGGCGGAGGTTTTTGCTAGGTTTTAGAGTGTTTCTAGTACGTTCAACATTGATTTTCTTTGAAGGAGAGTTATTGGATAGTTTGCATTTATCTTTGATTTATTCTTTGATTTTGTATTGCTCTATGGAGAGCTAAACCCCTAGTGGGTTCTAGGACATGTAAACCTTAGGATGATTTTGTTTCATTGACTTTTATTATGTTTCTTTTAATTGAGTTTTGAATTGAGTTTCAATCTTGTATGCTTATGATTTGTTTTTACCCTTAGAGTGACACTAGGGTTGAGAATCCATCTAATCACCCTTTTGACGAGTGACCATCACTATTAGGGTTAGACTTAGCAAGATTGAAGAGTGTTGAGAGGGTAAGTCGAGAGGTAGCGGAGTGCCCCCTTTCCCTTCCGATATGATTTATCCTACCTCCACATTTCAAGTGTTCTTTGCAATCACAATAGAGTGAAGTGTTGATAGATCTTCTCCACTAGGCTTAGTTGTGCAGGCACAATAGAGTGAAGTATTGAGAGATCCTTTTCGCTGGGGCTTAGTTGTGATTAGGGATCTTTCGCCTGGACCAAAGGGTTTGATCTAGATTTGCGAATAAGATTTATTACTTGGATTCCCTAGAACCTTAAGCAGTCCCACGTAGTGTGAGGTGTTGAGAGTCTTCCTTTCCGCAGGGGCAAATGTAGAGGGCTAGTCACAGTTGGCCTTAGATTTGGGACTATATGCTTTTGGATTTCCATGAATCTTTAAATCTCATTTAGGGAAGAATAATTTTAGTCTTGCACTTGAAACAGTAGTCCTAGAGAGAGTATTGTCTAAGTACCAGCTTTATCATTGATTGTCTCTTCCTTTTACCCTCGGCTTATTTTCTTGTCATTTTATTTCATTAATAGTTGAATACAATCACCAATTGATTATCATTCTAGCTAATTACCAATATTACTTGTTTCTAAAGTCTATTCCCTATTGATTGCACTACCCACCCATAGGGTACTTTATTAATTCGACACACGTGCACTTGTGGTACACAAGCAAGGGTGTGTCAAAAGACTATTTCGTAAAGTATCACTAACGTAATTTTCGGTCACTGAAGGTATTTACCAACGAAATTTCGTCACTGAAGGCATTTGTCACCAACAAAATTCCATCTCTGATAGTCTTTTTCACCAACGGAATTTCGTCACTGAAGTTATTTATTACCAATTGAATTTCATCTCTAATAGTCTTTATCACCAAAAGAATTCCATCACTGAAGGTGTTTATTAGCAATGAATTCCATCTCTGATTATCTTTTTCACCAATGAAATTCTATCCTTGAAAGTCTTTATCACCAATGGAATTCCATCCCTGAAAGTTTTATCATCAACATAATCTCGTCACTAAAGATGTTTATCACCAATGGAATTTCATCACTTAAGGTTTCATTACAAATGAAATTCTGTCATTGAAGATGCTTATTACCAATGGAATTCCATTGCTGAAGGTGTTTATTACCAACGGAATTCGTTTTTATCACACACGCATTTCCATCATTGAAGGAGTTTATTACCAACCAAATTCCTTATGTGATAATCTTTATCATGCGGAATTTCGTCCCTGAAGATGCTTATTACCAATGAAATTCCATATGTGATAATCTTTGTCACCCACGGAATTCCATCCCTGAAGATGCTTATTATCAATGAAACTCCATCACTAAAAGTTTTTATTACCAACGGAATTCTGTCTCTAATAGTTTTTATCACCCACAAAATTCCATCCCTAAAGTTTTTATTACCAATGAAATTCCATCTCTGATGGTATTTTTTATATTATTATTATTATTATTATTATTATTATTATTTGTTTCATTTCCTTGTATTATATGTAAACGATTTCACAAACCCTATATAATAAACAAAATCATTTATTCATAAACAAAAACAAGTTTAATAGTATTAAAAGCAAGTAAGTTCAACCACACATCATATCTAAAACATGTTCATACATATCTAAAACATGAATAAAAGAAGTCATATGTCAATTAAACTAGCTATGAAGCACCCAAGTTCTATGAATCACTTTCTCATCATTTAATCTTCATCTTAGCCTCTATCACTCATCCCAAGTTGAGAAAATCCAGCATTCCAAGTAACTATTACAGGATTTAGCATCTCAGTAACATGAGACAAAACAAGATTAATTTCTCTCTGAAAAATAAAAATAAAAAAATATTAAGAATATTAATCAACAAAACAAAAGATTCATAATGCTAGTGAAAAATGCACGACTTAGACCACTTTTCGCTAAATAACATTAATATGAAAAACAAAAGATCTAGTGTGCAACCAATAAATAAACATAAAAATAATTGAAGCAAAAAAAGGACTTCAAAAGAATACATGACTTTAAAATAACATCACCAAACAACATAAAAAGAACCTCATATTTATAGAGTATGTTATTTATTTTAACATGCATCACTTTCTTTCTATTGATTAAATAAAAAAGTTAAACAAATTTTATTACTTTATTTCTCCCAAAGTTACATCTAATTAATCATGGCATAAACATGTTCATAACTTTTGACAATCACTTGCAATTAAAGATCGTTAGCATAAATACTCAGAACATGTGTTTGATTACTTTTATTAACATCAAGAAGCACACAGGAAAGTTAACATGTAACCATTGCCACAAATTTAACTAGTATGACCTTAAAAATACATCATAGACTCAATTAAGAGCAATGAAAATAATAGTGGTCGAAAAGGATCAGCTTTACATTAGTATAAGTACCAAGGAACTAGTTACCCATTTGGAAAATGGAAAAAAAAGGTTAATGTCTAGGGGGGGTTGTCCTTAATCTAACTTCATTTCTATTGCACATGCATATATAGAATTATAACTCTTAGAAGACATGTTGTGCAATGGAAACATGTAACCTAAAAAACATGCAGTTAGCAATACAAGTGATTAGCTAAGTAATTTTCTCCCTTTATACAACTTTTATTTCAGAAATTTTTTGGATAACATGTAGTTAACTAAATACACCAAAGAAAAAACCCAATTAATCACTAATATTACCCATATGAATGCAGAAAGACATACCACAAGAAGAAATTCATAAACTTGATTATCATCATAGCCAAGTTAGCATTAACCTTTACCCTATCTGCACTAGAAGCCACAGCAACCTTAAGCCTTCTCTTTTTGCATTGTTACACTAACAACACCAGCATTCAGTCCAAAACTCATGATTCAAATAATAATGTCATAAATCATACCTACATCACCAACTCCAGGGCTCCAAGAAATCCAATTTCAGAGTTAGGTTTCGCATATTGTAAATAAAATCAAGCAAACAAGAAGAATAGATTCAAGACAATTTTCAAACTAGAGAATTGGCCATAAGAGAATTGGCCATCACTATCAAATGAACCTCATCTAATAGCAATAATCTCATTAATAGTATATAATAAATTCCAGATAATATGCTAGTAACTTGGTTGCAAATAAAAAAATCCACCATCATATAAAAAATTATGAAAAACTGCAATAAGAGCAAACCTTATTGATGTAACTCTCATAAAACCATTTCTTCGTCGATGTAATATCAAATTCCTCAACTGCTTTTAGACGAGCAATGCTTCCAAGAAAATTCACGTCTCCTGATCCATCCATCCATTAAACCATTAACACAAAATCAAGATTCAGAACATAGAAATCAAACCAAGATGAGAAGAAGAAGAAGAAGAAGATGAGAAGAAGAAGAAGAAGAAGAAAAAGAAGAAGAAAATGAGGGTAAGATTCAACCAGTGCCGAAGAATGGCATGAAATCCTTAGCTTTGACTTTGACATTAAAGTAGAGGATAAGATTCAACTATAGCCGGTTTCCAACAGGCTCTAAAGTGAAGTGCTCAAGCTCTAAAGAGAAGCTGAGGATAAGATTCAACCAGAGCTAGTTTCAAAGCTCTAATGTAAAAATGAAAGTCCAGTGATGAGGGGTTGTGCGATACCGGCTTCTCGGAGATGTTCACCTGTACAAGCGGTTGGGCGATGCAGGCTTCTCGGAGAAGTTTGGAATAAGATAACGAGGTGCCATCAGAGGAAGATATGGAGGTCGTTAGGGTTAGGTTTTCGACTAGATCTGGGGATTTGATGATGAAATCTTTGATGGAGGGTAAGGTTGGAGGAGAGGGATGGCGGTGGGACCTTTGAAGGTGTGCTGAGCTAAGAAGGCATTTTAACTAATGAAGTCCAGTGATAAAATACAGCATTGATGCAATCTTAAGTTGGTTCGACGAAAAAAGATAAGGAGAAGAGGAAGGATTAAGAACTTTAGGATTAGATTAAGAGGACTAATAAATATAATAATAATAAATCATTAACTATTGACTAGATAATAATTTCACAATAAATTGATGGTCATTTGGATTAGGCTCAATCCAATGGAAAGGGACCCACAAAGCACCTAATTTATGGGGCTCGTGATAATCCTTGGTGGACTGCAAATGGGAAGATTAAGTTTACAAATCACATAGGATTAAGTATTAATTAATAATTATTTAAAAAAACATTAAGGGTTCTGTGAATATCTTTCACATAATACTTTGCTGATAATACAAAATTCCATTGGTGAAAATATTGAATTCCATTGGTGATAATACATAATCCTGTTGATGATAGTATTGAATTCTATTGATAATAATACAAAATTTTGCTAGTGATAGTATCGAATTCCGTATGTGATAATTAAAACTTTCGTTGGCGATAATACAAAAGTCCATTGGTGATAGTACAAAATTCCATTAGTGATAATAAAATTCCTTTGATGATTGTACAAAATTTCATTGGTAATAATACAAAATTCCGTCGGTGATGGTACAAGTTTTTATTTGTGATAATAAAAATTCTGTTGGTACAATATCAAATTCCATTGGTAATAATACAAATTTTCGTTGGTGATAGTTTTGAATTCCATTGGTGACACTATTGAATTTTGGTGATAATAATACAAAATTTCGTTAGTGATTTATCTAATTTCATTTGTGATAATAAAAACTTCCATTGGTGATAATACAAAATTCCGTTGGTGAAAGTACAAAATTCTGTTTGTGATAATACAAAATTCAGTTGTTGATAATACAAAATTCCTATGGTAATAGTATAAAATACTGGTTTCAAATTATAATACAAAAATTTTTGTTGGTGATAGTATAAATTTCTTTTGGTAATAATAAAAATTTCATTGGTGATAAACAAAATTTTGTTGGTGATAATACAAAATTCCATTGGTGATAGGATAGAATTCTGTTGGTGATACTACAAAATTCCGTTGGTGATAATAAAAATTATGTTGGTGATAATACAAAATTCTGTTGGTGATATATCGAATTCCGCTGGTGATAATAAAAAAATAGGTTGGTGATAATATAGAATTCCATTTGTGATAAATCAAAATTTTGTTTGTGATAAAAAGAAATTCAATTGGTGACTATAAAATTTTGTTGGTGATAATAAAAATTCTGTTGGTGATAGTATAAAATTGTGTTGGTGATAATACAAAATTCCATTGGTGATAAAAAACATTCATTGGTGATAATACAAAATTCTGTTGGTGATAGTATTGAATTCCATTGGTGATAATATAAAATTCCATTTGTAATAGTATTGAATTCCATTGGTAATAATATAGAATTCCATTGATGATAATATTGAGTTCTGTTGGTGATAATAAAAAATTCTATTGGTGATAATATTGAATTCTATTGATGATAATAAACAAATTCTGTTGTTGATAATAAAAATTCAGTTGGTGATAGTATAGAATTTCGTTGGTGATAATACAAAATTCTAATAGTCTTAAGAATGTGGAAGAAAGGAGGGTCTTCTCCTCACCACATTCTTAAGACTCTTAATATTATCACTCAGCTACAAAATTTTGTTGATAATACGTATTCTATTGGTGATAATAAGCAATTCCGTTGATAAATCTTAAGAGTCTTCTTCTAGTCCTTTTTTCACTCAACTACCAAAAGATTTTCCTAAAACCTTAGGGTAAAAATCTTTTTATAGCTAACTATTCAGACGGTCTTATGGGCATAAGAACAAAGTACGTAAGGAGTCTGAAGATGATGAGTCGAATGTCATCATGGTATCTTAGGGCTATATGTTCCTCCTATAAGGTCTTCTTTCTTATTATTCTGATCCGAGCTTAAGGTCGTTAGTGTTGATGTAAACTTCTCTTAATGGTGCTCGTGACATCTTTTATGGGTGTATGTGCTCCCAATAAATCCTTTTGGATAGGCCTTGCGACCCAGCTTATGGGCATAAATCTAGTAATTGTGTTGTTCCTTATACTCACAAAGCTTGCACGCAAGGTTCTTTAGATGAGGCTTATGGCCGTAAGTCATGGTTATAAGGGAATGTAAGGCGTTTTTTGAGCTTGTTCCCTTGTTCTTGATGTTGAGAGAGATCTATCTTCCTTGTTTTGGTTCAACATTGCTTCTTTTGGCTCCCTCCTATTCATTATGCACTATCTGCCACATAAAATCAAAATTTACACCATGTTAGCTATCATCTTCCAAATAAAAGCCAAAATATGTTCCAATAAAGTGTATAAAATAATATAAAATTGTGTTCAACTATACAATTATCAATAATCTATCAAACTCTATTTTCCATATTTATTGCAATGCCAAATAATTTTAAAAAAATTAGAAAAAAATATTTGCTTTTAGGAAAACTATTGATTTTCATTACAAGGTCTTATTAAATATTTAATAGTAAACCAATTTAATACCCTTAATAAAATTAATGCCATAAAATCTTTATCGAGTATTAAATTACAATATGCATTTAATTTTTAAAGTAATATCTCTTAAAGAAAATTCATTTTTATTCATTTATTATAATTTTTAAAGTTCCTTGAGGATAGTGAAATTATAAAATGCTCTTTACCTGTTTTCTTGAAATATTATCTATCGGTGTCGTACTAGTTTTGTATTTTTCTATATTTAATGTAATACCAAATAAATGTTGTTAAGAAAATTTTTAAACAAAAAGTCAAAAACAATTAGGAAAGATTTTCACTTTCTAGAGAATATCAGTTTTCATTGGAAGATCTTATTAACAACATGTCATTTCTAAACAAACACATTAAAAAATTTTAGGGAAAATTTCCACATTCCTATGACTATTGGTTTTTATTGGAAAGTCATATTAAAATTTAATGTAAAACCAATTTAATGCCCTAGAAGAAATTAATGGCATCAAGTCTTTTATATTCATAATACACATTTAATATAAACTAATATTTAAAAAAGAACTTTTTAGTTTAATTTTTAAAACTCTCTCAGAGTGGCTTATACAACTACTTTAAATGTATGCATAGATATATATATTTGTTGGTCAAATTTATCATTAAAATTAATGTCTTTCATCTAGGCTAGTCTCCTCCTATTTTTTTAAATTTTTGATGATATTGGTGTGTGAGAGAGAGCCATCTAAACATATTTGAAAGAAACACAAAATGGAAAAGATCAAGAAACTTTGTCAATTAGCTATGTTACTTTGCCTTCTCTAGTGCAACTGATTGGCCTTTATAATTATGGTGGCTCAATTTGCATGGGAGGAAGTGTTGGAAATTATGAAATAAAGTTCCTTTGTTTTTTTAATTTTTAAAGTTAATCTTTAGATCACGTTCACCATAATTAATTGTTATACTTATATTTTAAATTTCAATTTACTTTGGAGTCATTTGAGTCAAAAGGACTAATGAAAACTAATCTATATGTTACCCTTCATGTGAGAAAATAAAATGCCATGCGAGTGTACATTGATTAATGTAGATTTTATAGTGTTTTACAAATGAATTTTGATACGCTTCAGTAGTTTTAATAACTAATTTGCATCTGTATGTTGTTTTTTCTAATTTTGGTATTATTTATTAGCTTGTGCTATCTAATGAAATTTTGATTATTTTTTAAATAAAAAAGAAGAAAAAAATTAAATGAAAACGCTTAGGCAGTTAATTGGGAACTAAATAAAACAAAATTCAAGTTGGATAACATAAGATCTAAGGGGAACACGTCTTAGACACGAGCAATCTTACTAATGTAGCCATATCATTCTCATTTTTTATCTGATTGGAGTGGAATTAGATACATCAAATTAGCTCTACAAATTTTGATGTCTAACACTTTTCTAGAATCATAGCATATGATGGAGTAGAAGTCTAAAATTTATACAATAATGTATCAGACTGTGCTTAACTATTCAAGCCTGAGCCCAAAGTTGTCGAGCAACTAACAAGCACTTGGTTTTTATGCTTAATTGTGTAAAAAGGTGGAAATCTAAATTTGAGCGGTTCCTTGAAAAGATCCAGGCATAAGAAGATTGAGAGACTTCTAAATGATGGCTTTTTGACATTTTGGAGATCTTTTTGGAGAACCTTTGAAAGCCATTTGGCATCATTTAGAAGAAAGAGGAGATCAAGAAGAGATAGTTTGAATTTTTATATTTTTTTATTGATATTAAACTCTGAATTAAATAGATGTTTCATAGTTAATTATATGTGGACCTTCATTGTTATCTTTTTGAGTTTTTGCAATTGCTTTGAATGATGAGAAGTCTATGTTAAACAATGTATTGATCTTACCCCAATACTTGTATCCCTATTATTGATGAATGGGTTTGAATTGATCTTGTTCTTCAATTCTCAATTCCGATTACTCCCATGGAATACAAGGTTAGGTTGATTGTACATGGGAATTCAATTATTCAAGTGGGTTTTGGGAATATTAGGATACCTGGATATGATATTCTAGGGCTTCAATTTAGAATGTTTATTTTTTAAAAAAATTTGATATTATTTGAACAAATTTGATTAATTCCATAACAGATTAATTCTTCAAGTATATTTGGTGAAACATTCTATGATGGCATGTGAGACATTTGCAAATGGCATATGAGTTTGGCTTCTCTAAACTAGGAATCTCATATATGGGACTCGAGGGTAAGAGTTACTCTTAACTCGATTGCATAGCATTTCAAGAATAGGATGCCCAAAATTAGTATCTTAGCTCTTGAGGTAAGGTTTATACAGTTAATAAAGTTGCCTAGATATGGGAATTTTGGGTTTGAGTTTGAGAATTTCTCTCATTCAATTTGTTAGATGTATTGTTGTATAATATGTATGTATACATGTATATATATGTATAGACGTATATGTACACTTATCATGTTCTATATGTAGACCCAAAGGGTCACTCATGTAAGGTGTTCAAGCAAGGTACTCTTGTTCCACTATCTTTCCTTCTTCTTATCCTTCCTCTAACATGGTATCGGGAAGCCCTAGGGTCTCTCCGGTCACCGCCGTTGGTTGCCATCGCCGACTCTCTCTCTCTTGTCAGTCCCCTCTCTCACTTGCCACGCCGGCTCTCTCCGGGTGGCCGGCCCCTACATTCTTTCTCACCCCAGTTCTTTCTTCCAAAAATTCTTTTTGAAGACTCAAGCCTAGCACTTACCAGCCTTTGTTACTTTCTTACAACCATGTATCTCTCTTTTCACCAATAATAAAGCAATTTCCATTTCTTTGGCCTTTGCAAAAGCACTTGGGTGCAGTTCAAGATCTGAATTTGCTTCACCAACCCATTTTACTCTTGGCAGTTCACTACCTCTCGGCTCGCTAACGGTCCTCCATTGCACTGCCCCACCACCACCGGCCCAACAACAATCCACAATTTTTTTTCCCCACCTTTTCCTTACCATGCTTCTCAATGGCATCCGGTTTGATGCATCTTCCAAGTAGCATGTGACAACTTTGATAGGCCCCATTGATATATTATTATTATTATTATTATTATTTTCAGCTAAAAAGGGGCAAGCATGCTGGGCCCTTCCTTAGAGAGTGCTTCCACTTTGCAGGTGGCGACCATATAGTGGGCCCTTCATATATATATATATATATATATATATATATTTATTTAAAAAGAGACACAATATGGGTGTTTTCTAGACCCGCTTTTTGTTCTTCTTGAAGGAACATGTCTCCCGGTTTCCTCCACGAAGTCAATACTCTCATTGACTCCCAATTTTCTTCTATGCTTCCGCACGTCACTCACACTGCTGTTTCTTCATCGGCTCCACCTCTTCTTCCAACACCTCACTTTACACGGACTTCTCTTGCTCCGCTGTCTCCTACAGATCAACAGTTTTTAGATATGTTCCAGTTCAGTGATTCTATCTAGCGTAATCTACCTCCTCTACTGGATATGCGAGTTCCACTCAGATTGATTCATCTGCTTCAGGTAATTTCTGTCCTCTCTGGCTTCTTGACTCTGGTGCTTCTCTTCACATGACCCCTGATTCCACTCATCTGCACCATTCCCATTCACCGTCTCACGTCACCCGTGTTCGCACTGCTGATGGCACACTTCTTCCTGCTTTCCTCTCATCTGGTCATTTCTTTTCTAGTGATTTCTCAATTCCTTCAGTCTCTCATGTTCCTCGTTTATCCATAAATCTTATATCTGTTAGCCAACTTACTGATCATGATTGTCAGGTTATCTTTGACCGTACCTCGTGTTGTGTGCAGGATCG
Organism: Dioscorea cayenensis subsp. rotundata; assembly: GCF_009730915.1. NCBI lineage: Eukaryota > Viridiplantae > Streptophyta > Magnoliopsida > Dioscoreales > Dioscoreaceae > Dioscorea > Dioscorea cayenensis. The sequence goes on from NW_024087205.1 coordinate 34,565, forward strand.
CAGTGGGACGGTGATTGGAACTGGCCGTCGTCAAAATGGAGTTTATGCATTGGATTCCCTTCGTCTTCCATCTTCACCTGAACCAGTACATCACTGTTATACTGCAGTTCAGTCTCATCATAAGTGGCATCATCGTCTTGGCCACTTATGTCCGTCTCGTATGTCATCTCTTGTTCGTCATGGCGTTTTAGGAGCTGTCTCTCCTCCTTCTGATGTCATCTATCTTGGCTGTAAACTTGGTAAGCAACTCCAACGTCCTTATCCTTTGAGTGTGTCTCAGACTACTGCTCCTTTTGAACTTATTCACTCTGATGTTTGGGGTCCCGCTCCCTTTGTCTCCAAAGGTGGTCATCGCTATTATGTTCTTTTTATAGATGACTACACTCGATTCACCTGGCTTTATTTTATGCCTCACCGTAGCCAGTTATTGTCTATTTATCGCTCTTTCTCTGCTATGATCCATACCTAGTTTTCTGCCTCTATTAAGATCTTTCGGTCTGACTCTGGCGGTGAGTACACCTCTCACGCCTTTCGTGCCTTTTTGTCTTCTGAAGGCACCTTGCCTCAGTTATCTTGTCCTGGGGCTCATCCTCAGAACGGGGTCGCTGAACGTAAGCATCGTCACATCTTAGAGACGACACGTGCTCTTCTTCTAGGTGCTTTTCTTCCTCCTCATTTTTGGGCTGAAGCTGTCAGTACCGCTGTTTATCTCATTAATCTACAACCCTCCTCTCATCTTAATGGTCGTAGTCCAGATGAGGGTCTTCATGGGACACCTCCTCGCTATGATCATCTTTGTGTTTTTGGTTGTCACTGCTTTGTTTTGCTCTCACCTAGGGATAGAACAAAGCTAACAGCAAAGTCTGTTTCATGTGTTTTTCTAGGATATAGCCTTGAGCACAAAGGTTATTGTTATTATGATCCCGTCACTCGTCGTATTCGCATCTCCCGTGATGTCACGTTTCATGAGTCCATACCTTTCTATGTTTCTCCTTCTTCCACTGAGTCCCCATCTCCCTCTGTCCCTCTGTCCTTTCTTTTTCCTACCCCTTTGGCTAAGCATACTCCTTCTGTGTTTTTCTCTCCTCCATCATTCAACCTTCCTGCCGAGTTTCCTTCTCACTCCTCTCTTAACCCCTCCCCTCCTTTATCTGTTGAGTCTCCTGTAGTGTCTTCCCCTCCTTTATCTGTTGAGTCTCCTGCTGTATCTTCCCCTCCTCCCTTGCTTCCTCTTCCTCACCCACCTGTTCGTTTCACATACCACCGTCGGGATCCCTCAGAGCCTCCATCTCGGTTGGTCATCTCTGACACCTCTCCCCCTATCGATCCAGCTCCTGAGGTACACTCTCACACTTATACTTTACACGATCGCTCTACTTTACATCCCCCTATCCGTTATGCTTCTGCTAGCACTAGTGTTTCAGATGTCTTTGAGCCAGGAACTTACCGAGAAGCAGTTCGATTACCTGAGTGGCGGGCTGTCATGGCAGAGGAGCTTGATGCTTTGACTCGGACTCATACGTGGGATCTCGTTCCCCTTCCTTCTCATGTCGTTCCCATCACCTGTCGTTGGATCTACCGTGTGAAGACTCGCTCTGACGGGTCTCTCGAGCGCTATAAAGCGCATTTGGTTGCTCGTGGTTTTCAGCAAGAGTATGGGCGCGACTATGAGGAGACTTTTGCCCCAGTAGCTCACATGCACACTGTACGCACTTTGGTTGCTGTTGCTGCTGTTCGTGGTTGGGTTCTTCATCAGCTTGATGTGAAGAACGCATTTCTTCATGGTGATTTGAAGGAGGAGGTTTACATGACTCCTCCCCCTGGCCTTCGGGTGTCCCCGGGGTCTGTTTGTCATCTTCGCCGAGCTCTTTATGGTCTCAAACAGGCTCCACGGGCCTGGTTTGAGCGAGTTCAGATCTGATGGTTGAGGCGACTTTTTCACTCCGAGCATACATGACCCAGCAGTCTTCATTCACTCTTCCTCTCATGGGCAGACTATTCTTCTTCTATATGTCGATGATATGATTCTTACCGGTGATGACTCTGCTCACATTAACTTTGTGAAGCAGAAGTTATGTGAGACTTTCTTGATGACTGATTTAGGTCCGCTTTGTTACTTCTTGGGTATTGAGATTACATCTCATCCGGATGGTTACCGTCTCTCTCAGCAGCATTATACTCATGACCTACTTGCTCGCTCTGGTTTGACTGATACCCGTATTACTACTACACCAATGGAGTTACATTTGCAGCTTCGTGCCTCTGATGGGATTCCTTTATCTGATCTTTCTCGCTATCGACATCTGGTTGGCAGTTTGGTCTACTTAGCCGTCACCCGTCCTGACATTTCCCATGCAGTTCACATCCTTAGTCAGTTTGTTGCAGCACCCACTTCTGTTCACTATGCTCATCTTATTCGGGTACTACGATATCTTCGTTGCACTGTATCTCATGGTCTGTTCTACTCACATCAGTCCACTCTTCAGTTGCAGGCCTATTCTGATGCTACCTGGGCCAGTTCTCCTAATTATCGGGTCTCTGTCACTGGTTACTGTATCTTTCTTGGCTCTTCTCTTGTTGTTTGGAAGACCAAGAAACAGGCTACTGTTGCCAAGTCTAGTGCTGAGGCTGAGGTTCGTGCGTTGGCTTCTACCGTCCAGGAGGTGCTTTGGCTGCGTTCCATTCTACAGGACTTTGGTGTACCGATCACATCTCCCATTCCTATCCATTGTGACAGTACTGGAGCCCTTCAGATTGCTGCCGATCCGGTCAAGCATGAGCTGACCAAACATATTGGTGTAGATGCACACTTCACACGATGCCATGTACGTGCCCAGACTGTGTCACTTCACTATCTTCCTACAGAGGTACAGGTGGCTGATTTCTTCACCAAGGCACAGACACGTGATCACCATCTATTCATGTTATCCAAACTCAAGACGCACGATCCGCCTTGAGTTTGAAGGGGGGTGTTAGATGTATTGTTGTATTATATATGTATATATACATGTATATGTATGTATAGACGTATATGTACACTTATCATGTTCTATATGTAGACCCAAAGGGTTACTCATGTAAGGTGTTCAAGCAAGGTACTCTTGTTCCACTATCTTTCCTTCTTCTTATCCTTCCTATAACACAATTAATCCAATCTTGGGATACCTGGATATGACAAAATCCTATAACTTGATTTGATTTTTATTTTGGATTTTTTGTACTTCACATTCAAATATTGGCTACCTAGATATTGGATTCTTAGTTTAGATAAAATCCTTTTGGGAATCTAGTCAATTCATATAAAGTCAATCATTAAAGATATAAACCTTCAAAACACTAGAGACAAATCAAACCCTGATGCCTTCATTTCATAAGAAAACTCTTTAAAGAAATCTTGATTCATTTTTCTTTCATTCAGTTTCTTACTTTTATGATAATTTTCTTTTCTTTCAACAATCACTGAATTGGCTTTTTTTAAATAACATCAAAAAGTAGTATTGTTATTCCTCATTGGAAATGATACTCTACTCATCTCTTGTTTTTTTATTGGACTAATGCATTTCTAGCATCTAAATTCGGTTCATTATACATAATTATAAAAAAATTAAGAGATATAAAGAAAATCTAGTTTTTTAAAAGAATTCTCGGTATTTATTAAATATTCCATTATCTTTACTGACAGAAAACTAAGACAACTAATTTGACACCTTGGATGGTGTCCACTAGTGAAAAGAGTCCGAGGAAGAGAAGAGTTCAACCTTGTAAATGCTCGGGCAAAGCTTCTCTAAAGAGAACATCTTGAATGTTTCTAACATTTTCCTTAGTGATAAGCTTCTCTAAAGAAAACATCTCAATTGTATCTCTTTATCATAACCCTCAATGATAAATATTCTTCAATGCCCTTTCTACTCTATAACTTATTCAGGAATTTAATTTATAATTCTTTTAATAGAAACAAAAATAGTTGTTGATTTTAAACAAAACCTTGAAGATTTCAGTAGATGTGTCTCATCTTAGATTGGCATAGATTATAGTTCTTAGACTAGTGCTTGTTACCATAACCACATTGGACATATCACAATAACTGGCTCTACAACACATTCTTTGATGAGCATGGCTTCCAGATAAACTCATTCTTGGTAGATGAGAACTGGCCTTCTCTGCCTATCTTGAATCACTTGAGATACTTGGACTTAATGATAAATTGCTTTGAAGGCATTTTGATTTCAAGTTTTATGAATTCACTGGTGAGTTTCTAATGCCTTAAACTTGTAATGTTTACTTCAATGGATGTGTCCTACATCAACTTGGTAACTATCTCGATTACGCTACCTTGATCTTTCATATGATTACTTTGGAGAGAATTGAATTCTAACTTTCTTGGGTTCACTAGAATAACAGATGTAGAGAAGTGGATTTATACTATAGAAGGTGTGAATTACAAGAAGAAGAAGAAGAAGAAGAAGAAGAAGATATGTTAAAAGGGCTAATAAGATTTCCTTTACTCATATAATGTGGTGTTTAGGTCTTTTCATGTGCATCAACTCAAAGTTTCAGTCAAGTCTTATTCGTTTTTGCCTCGATAGTTTAGACCGTGTCTATTAGAGTATGTTTGAGTCATTTTTGACTCGTGCGGTTGAGTGTGCTCATACGCACTCGCCTTCTTAGCTTGGATCGAGGTCAGGCCGCGTGTAGCGTCGTTGGGTAGGCATCAGGGCTACCTGGCAGCACGTGAGGCAGGTGTAAGGCCCATCTAGGGGCTCCCCTACGGGATGCGTGTACCTGCAGACAGGCACAGGGTGTGTCCAAGTGTACCACTTCGGGCTGCGTGTGCCAGCAAGGCGACTGCACGACGAGCCTAGGCTTGTTTTAAAGCCTTTTTAGTCCCTTTTGTTTGTGTGTTTCTACTCTCCTCTTATTCCTTTGATGTTTTTTAGAGCAAGAAGAGAAGCTTAGTTGGCCCTTGTTCTTTCAAGTTGGAGCTTCTGATCCATATCCCTCCTTGAGTTCAAATGTGGTGAGAGCTTTGCTCGAGGCAAGGAGACTGTGGAGGAGTAGTGCGCCCGGGGTTTAATTGCCAAAGTTGTGAGTAGGTTACGTGATAGCATAATTCTATTAGAGAATTACCTAAATATCTTCATTGCTTTATTTGAGAGTTTTCCATGGTTTTATCATATTGAATTGATGCTTTGATCTATTTGGAAATGAATATCTATGCTATTGAATTATGATCTAAACTCTTGATGTTTGATGAAAATACTTATGACTATGTTGGTATATTGGTTTGAAATAAAGTGTGAAATTTCGTACACATATTATACTTGCGCCATTGTTTTATATGAAAATGATGCTCATTCTCGACATGTGAATATCGTCCTAGGCAAGGACCATGTGATATGACTTATGCAGATTATATTATTGATACACCTATATGTGGTTTTCATGGTGATAGGGTTATCACTCGCCTGCTGCAGTAGGGAGTACTCACAAGCCAACCTACTGAGGTGGCTGGAGGATCCAGTTTTATTTATCTACCTCATGTGGCGCATAAAGCCTTTAATGGTTGTGCATCTGGAGTTCAAAGTCACCACAGGACCAGATGGGTCAATGTTAAGGACATGTGGGCCTTGACAGCTCTGAACTTAGGCGCAGCCATGACTAGAGTTTAGAGGGTTTTCTAGACCACTGATTGATTGATCGAGATGCAAATATGGTATTTGAGAAATTCATGTTACTTGCTATGAACTTGATAAGTGCTAAATTGATCATATTTTCTATATCGTTTACACTGCATTTAGCATGAAATTTTACTTGTTTAGCATCTCATTAATACAAAATTTCATTCTTTTGTTCACAATGACCTTTATTTCTGTTTTAGGTAGAAAGAAGAGAATTCGAGGATGTTTTGAAGCAAAATGAAGCGAGTTGCTAAATCAAGGCTACACTGTGACTCACAACGGGCGTTATGGCAACTCATAATGCAAGTTGCTTGCACTTACCACTACCATGACCAAGCAGTGGCAGCATGAGCTCACTAGTAGCAACATAGAATCCATTACGGCCTTACAACAGCCATTATGAAGTCTATAACGGCTATTGTTAAGATACATAATGCATAAAGACTGTGCTAGGATGCGACTTGGAGCCAAAGCAACAACTTGCTCATAACGGGGATCACAACGTCCTTGGTAAGGCCTTGGCGAAGCCGATTACTATAAATGCCCCAGTATTGTCTAACATCATGGTGACTCTTTTGCCGAAGAAGCTAGGATAACCGGATTTCTATAGATTTGAGCCAAGGGAGATGGTGTTTCTTCCATATTCCAACATATTCCGTCGGATTTTTCAAGAGTAGGTCAACGAGCATCATTGGAGAAGATCGTACGTGACAAGCATCTTCAAATATCATCATCAGAGCGGCGTGAGTGACACATGTCATTAATCAATCTTGGGATCCTGTAATCTCCATCTTCGGAGAACTATTGAAGGGAGTTAGTCTAGGAATGCATTAAAAGCTTATTTATTCTTTATTTGGTCTTGTGGTTCTCCTGTGCTTTGATGCTTTGCTTGTTATGACTCATAAGAACCTAATTCGGTGGGAATTGTATGTCTAGATCCCTCTGTTATTATTTATAAATCTTGATTGATTAATATAAATTGTTCTAGTTTTTGTAATAATTGCATGTTCTTAATTGATTGTCACATATTGATGTGGATAAGGAGGATAAGCCCCCATGTTGATGACGCCCATGCTATGATAGATCTAACATGTTTTAAGAGGTTAGGCATAGTGATAAGTGTTTGTGTATTAGTAATACGAAGTATTCTTTTCTTACATTGAGCATTACTTTTCTCAGATTTTATCGCTTATACATGTGTATTTGTATTCTTTTGTGCATATAGGGTTATAGAGACAATAGTGGAAGAAAGGATGCAAAAGTAGATTGCGGCTAGGGTTTGGAGAGGCTTTGGCTAGGTCTTTGGAGTGGTTCTACGGCCTTTGCCATCGAGTTCCTTTGGAAGATAGTTATTGGGGAAGCTTTCGTTGGTTTCGATTCGGCGAGATGTGCCCCAGGCTTGACGAGGGAACCCTTGGAGAAGAAGAGGTAACTCCACAAGACCATCAATACGGACTACAAGAGGGTTTTACTTATGGATTACATACTTTTACATTTGATTTCATTATTTATTGTATCTTGCTTCATGGAGAGCTAAACCCCTAGTGGGTGCTTGGACTTGTAAACCCTAGGATGATTTTGTTTCATTGACTTTTATTATATTTCTTTAATTGATGATTTAATTGAGTTCCAACCTTGAATTCTTGTTGCATTGATTTTCCCTTAGAGTGACACTAGGGTTGAGAATCTATCTTGGTTATCTTTGTGGATGAGTAACACACCATGAGGGTTTGACAAAGCAAGGTTGGAAAAGGTTGAGAGGGTGAGTTATGAGGTAGCAGAATGTCCCTTTTCCCTTCCGATGTGATTTATCCTACCTCCATGTTCCAAGAATTCTTTGCGGTCATGATAGAGTGAAGTTCTATGCGACAAACTCCGCTAGGGCTTAGTTACGCAAGCAACAGAGTGAAGCATTGAAGTAATCCTTAGTGCTTGTGCTTAATTGTTACAATGGCTCTTTCGCCTGGACCAAAGGGTTATATCTATATTAGGGAATAGGTTTTATCACTTGGAGTCTCCAGATCTTCATGCAACCCCACACAGTATGAGGCGTCAAGAGTATCCCTTTCCACCTGGGCATAGTGTGAGGGTTAGTCACGGTTGACCTTAGGTTTAGGACCGTGTGTTTTAGGATTTCCACTACACATTAAACATCAGTTAGGAGATATAGTGATTAGTCTTGCACTTGAAAAAATAGTGCTAGGGTGAGTAATGTCCGGGTGCCCATTTTCTATCGATTACCTCTCCTTATATCCCTATTACACTTTCCTTTCTTTTCTTTACTTTTATTTACATTGATATTGTTCACACCACTCTTGAATCATCTTCACTATAGTTAAATACCAATTCTTTTGTTTCTGAGCACTATTACCTATGGATACGACTACCCACACACCAGTGTACTTTATTATTTTGACAACTTGTGCACTTGCGGTATGCACTCGCAAGGGGTGTGTCATGACAGTTGTGGTAACTTATCACATCCCTTCCATAGAGCATGCCGTGACTTTGAGTTTTCTAGAGGTCTGGCATGGAAGTGGTAAATACAACGAGCCCTACAACGGTGTTGACAACACTTATTAATTTTTAGCCCTAACCAAGTTGACATTGACCCCTATAATATGCTTATAACAGTTGTGGTGCCTAAAAGAGACTTAATGCATGAACAAAGGTCGTTGTTTGCCCATTGTTATCCCCATTATAGTATGATATAGGGTCGCCAACGGCCGACTCTTTGCCTTTCTCACTCAAAACTCACTTCCCTCTCTGCCACTTCACTAGAGACCCTTCCCTAATCTTTGATTAGTGATTTCGAGAAGCTTGTGCTTTTTTCCGCTAGATTTAACACAACATCCACTTGATTCTCACCATGGAAAACTCTCCTTTCAGCTAATTTCGTAAGAACCCTTCCAGATCTTTTAAATCAAGATTTTTTAATGTTCAAATGGCATTAAATTGTTATATGATGCTTGTTAAATATTTTTATGTAAATTTCAATAAAAAAAGACCAATATATAAAAAAAATTTCACCATGGTTGGGTATCACAACTATTATTCTTTGATAAGCAACGTCTGTTGACTATTGTGTTCAAACATTGAACAAGGGAAAGATGAGCCACAACGGGCATTGTTCACCCTTTGTGAGACCGTTATGAGATTTTCCCTACTTATCTCACCTTAGCAACACCTGGTAATGGGTGGAAGACTGTTGTCAGTTGGTCATTGCTCCACTCGAGGACACAACAGACGCACCACGGGCGTTATGCGCCAGTGGTAGCCCTAGCACAGTGGACAGTTAAGCTCTTGAGTCACACAACGGGATGTTGTGTGCCTATTGTGATAATCCAGAGAGACATCATGCCTTGGTAACGGGCATTGTGAGACCGTTATAGTCATATAACAGGAGTGATGTACCCATTATGCGCCCGTTGTCCCTTCTTACATTGCATGTTTCGTATTCTATTGATTGGTTTTTCATATTCTTTCTAAATTGCAGGTTATGGGTCAAAAGTGAACTATTAGTGGTCCATGGGCAAAGGCTGAGAAAAAAAAGAATAGAGAAGAATCTTCTCTACCATCAATATCGCGGTTCGGGGATCCCAAGCATAAAGCCTGCTATAGGAGAATCATTGACTAGAGGTTCGTGGAGGGGCATTGGATAGATTGCCTGATGCTTGAGCTCATAGGTCTCGCGGATGAGGTATGGGACCTTATTTTAGTACAAGGCTAGGGTCAGTTCTTCGACATCGATGAGCTGATGTACTGGGAGGTCACAATGGAGGTCATGGGCTTTTTTGAGCTCAATCGTACCATCATCAGCTTTGGGAATCAAGAGATGATCAGTTTCCAAATATTTGGGAAGCAGGATATGATGTCCTATGCCAAATTTTCAATTTGGATAGGGTTGATAGACTTGGAGTACACTCACACAACATCGAATTTTAGAGCTCCATATCGACCTACTGGTCCACCTAAGACCAAATCAAGTATGAACCTAGATATTGCGGGGCCATGAGACTTACGTATGCGGGACCTCAAGAGCATCTACCTTAGGGCACCCAATATTCCACTACCTCTATAGCATCTTGTCATGAACATTAACCCAGCGAGGAGACAGCATGGGGGTCGTGAACCTCTAAAATCTATACTCTTCTAAAGCATGGTAGCTAGGGCGTGGATCACACCGGTCACACGCTAGCTTGCCAATTAATTCAATAGTCTCAGAACCCACCCAGAAACCATAATCCTTGGTCCATACATTACCAGGCTTGCACAAGGACTTGGTCTTATCGATTACTGCATAGGCATGCGCTGTGTAGAAGTGATGTGTGTGCAATCCCACAAGTATACAGGTCATCAAGTAATACATCTTGTGCGAGCATGAGAGGGTCGTATTCCCTGGGGCCCGAGAAGCTACTCTTATTTCCTCTTTGCGTGTTGTTTAACCTACAACTTCGAGTGGTGTAATAAAATTACAAAGTAACAAATAAAACTTTACTAGAATGTCTATGGCAAAGGCAAATTATGGGTGATAATCAAGGAGGGAAAGTGGTCACGGATGGGGATCACCTTAGGGCTACTAAAGTGCAGAGGATGCTACAACTATCATGCAAATGGTAGTTTGGACCGAGAAAATGTAAGTTAGGCCAACCTGATGGTCACGGCAATTGACCCCTAATCTGGTACGAGTATTGATACAGAATTTCTTCCGACCAAATCCTCTTACGATTGCAATGGGGGCAAGGGACTTCTCAATCTAGGGTCAAAACACAATGTAGGAACAACCTTAGAGTTGGATGGGTACAAAATACCCGATGAGCACAACGTATTTGTACATGTATCCCTTCTACATTAGGTGTGTCTAATACAAGGGCGATGGTCACGCAACCTAGTATAACCAAGAAAATGATATACAGAGTTCTCATGCATACCAAAGCATTAAAGTACACCAAGCATGGATCACAAACATACCAAATGCAATAAAACAAGTCATAGCATGCAATTTACACAAGTTCACCCCCAAGGTTCACCTACATCCAATGACCTTGGTGTTTAGTTGTTCATACTAGCAACAAACAAAGTAGAATCCATAAAAATAACCAAACAAAACAATATCAAACTCCCTCAAAGATCAAAGGCCGAATGACACTTGGAATTCTCCGTAGAAAGACTTCCTTCGTTGTCTTCAAACCTCTAGCATGTACCCTAGGAGTAGATCTTGCTAAATTATGCTCTCCCCATCAATTTCTACTTTAGAGATGCCCTCTCTTGCCTTCTTCTACATAAGAACAAAGGTGGTGGTGATGAGCTCCAAGAATAAGGCTTCCGTCTCCCTAAAGATACCCTAAAATGCACTTTAAAAGTTGATCTTGGGATGGCTTGTGGCCTGGCTCATAGTCAGTAAATGGGCTATGATGATCCTCAGAATTTTGCCGAATTTCCAGTACGTTGCTACAGTGATGGCTACAGTAATTGTTGTGTTGTTGTTTCTTCAGTTGGCTTGCAGTCATCTTCACGACTTTGAGGTTGCTTGTGAGGAATTCCAGACTTAGTGTTTTTCTTCAAATTTTTATACTTCAGACTGCTACAGTCTTACTATAATATCGGGCTCTAAAATGTCGTTTTTGGTGTAGATTTCTTCTTGAATTACGTTGTCAAGATCACCTGTGCTTCTTTTATGCCTGTAACACGAAGAAACCAATTAAATCATAATAGTGCATCAATTTATTAAGAAAATACACAAGTTATACACAACAAATACATATAAAATAAATACATTTAGGCGTTTATCAAGGAGGCATGCAGCTGCTCAAAGTCACCACGCTCCGGGCTATACGCATGATTGAGCGGCGGGATACACCCCACGGGGTGTAGTACGAGGTGGTCCATGGGACCAATTCTGAGTCTTCGGAAGATGAGTCTTTTTTGAAGACCATCGCCACCACAGTTCCCCTAATTCCAGATCCATCTCCTGCTACTACTACTCCTCTTATGATTTCCACATCAACTCCATCACCTCCATCAGCGTTTGAGGAGCACTTAACTCATCTCAAGGAGGGTCAAGTGATAATCTAGGGTCTACTATGACACATCCTAGCGCATCTGCAGCGTCAGGACCCCTCTACCACTCTAGCACATACATCACCCACTGTTACAGCTCCAGTGGCGCCGGAGTCTCCTCCAGCTTCATCGACATCAACAGTACTTCACCGATCATATACCGCGCCTGACTTTCCATACTGAACTCCACCTCTTTGATTTTCATACATCACTTTTGTACTTTTATATTTCAATACATTCTATATTTTATTACAGCAAGGGATGCTTGCCCAACTACTTCTATACTTTCTGATCTTACTAGATCTTATTTTACAGCAGTATATAGTTTTGTTTGCTTTGTATTTAACTACCCCATTTGTGTCTCATTAGGATTTGAGGTGATCAGGTGCTATTCTGGCCAATATAATTTGTTGCTTGGACAAGGGTAACTTCATTGCCCTAGTCAGCCAAACTAAAAAATCAGGGGAGTAATAGTGACCATACACTCTTTTAATTTCTTTTCTTATTATATATCACTACACTTGTGCATGCATGCATGCATTGGGGACAATGTACATCTTTAAGTTTGGGGAGGGAGTGTATTTTTTCTTTTTCTTGGCACATTATTGATGATTTCATACTATAATATACTATGTTACTATACTATCTATCTTGTAAATTTTTTTAGGGGTGCTTGAACCTTATACACATGCTAATGATGATCTTTGAAGGCATTGCACTTACTTGTTGGAGTTTCTTTGGTCTAGGGACATGATATACTGGGCTAGCAATTCTTTCACCATCTATCGAGAGTTTGACTACTCTGTGAACCCTATCTTGTGTCCCTTTTGACTTTACCTTGCACTTTATGTTAGTGTAGTAAGTGATGTCTTATAATGGGGGTATGATCAGTACTTTCTTTATTGCTCTAAGTTATCATATATGTACAGCGGAAAGAGCGACCTCCTTTGCAGTGCGTAGTCGATCCCAACGAGTCGAATACAAAGTGTATGCCCTAGTGGAAGAGAGGGCTGACTCCTAGGAAGTGTGAAAGCTAATGACTGTGAAAAAAAAGAGAGAAAAAGGGTAATCATGTATAAAAATTATGAAAAGTGTAAAAGGGAAATTGAAGAAAATCTCAAAAAAAAATTTTACATGATCTAGACTATAAGATAGTGGACAAGGAGACTGACACTTGGGAAAGTACTTTTCGTCTTAGAGTAGACTACTCTTTGTAGAGGAATAATCATGCTACCTGGCATTTGATTGTTCCCCCGTACTACTGAAACTCCACACATAGTTACCTGAGATCAAGAACTTATCATGTATTCTATTTGTATCATTTTTATTTGCTTGAGGACAAGCAAACGCTTATGTGTGGGATATTTGATAAGTGCTAAATTGATCATATTTTCTATATCATTTACACTGCATTTAGCATGAAATTTTACTTGTTTAGCATATCATTAGTATGTAATTTTATTCTTTTGTTTCAACGACTTTTATTTCTGTTTTAGGTATAAAGAAGTGAATTCGAGGATGCTTTGAAGCAAAATGAAGCAAGTTATTGAATTAAGGCTACACCATGACTCACAATGGGTGTTATGCCAAGTCACAATACCTGTTACCTACACATACCACTACCGTGATCGAGCCATGGCAGCATAATCCCACTGGTAGCAACATAGAAGCCATAATGGCCTCACAACAACCATTGTGAAGTCCATAACGGTCATTGTCAAGATACATAAAGCCCAAAGACCATGCCAGGACCCGACTTGGAGCCCAAGAATCAACTTACTCACAACGGGCATCACAATGCCTGTGGTGAGACCGTGGTAGAGCCGATTACTATAAATACCCCAGTATTATCTAAATTGAGGGAGACACTTTTGTCAAAGAAGCTTTGGCGGCCAGATTTCTAGAGATCTGAGCTGCGCAAGACGGTGTTTCTTCCATATTCCAACATATTTTGATGGATTTCTCAAGAGTACGTCAACGAGAAGAAGATAGCACGTGACAGGCATCTTCAAAGATCATCATCAGAGGGGCATGAGTGACACATGTCATTGGACAATCTTGGGATCCTATAATCCCCATCTTTGGAGAACTATTGGAGGAAGTTAGTATAGGAATATATTAAAAGGTTATTTATTCTTTATTTGGTCTTGTGGTTCTCTTGTGCTTTAATACTTTGTTTGTTATGATCCATAAGAACCTACTTCGAGGGCATTATATGTCTTGGTTCCTCGGTTATTATTTATGAATCTTGATTGATACAAATTGTTCTAGTTTCCATAATCATTGCATATTCTTAACTAATTGTTATATGTTGATGTAGATGAGGAGGATATGCCCCCATGTTGATAACGCCCTTGCTATGATAAATCTATGCATGTTTAAAGAGGTTAGAAATAGCTAGGTTTTCTGATTAGGGATTGATTGTCTCTTAGGCTTAGGGTCTAATTGGTCTCTTCTTATGGGATTCCTGCACTTAAGGCAAACCTAGGAGGCTGGGCTGGAAGAGATTCTATCTTAATTTCCTAGTGGTTTAGACCCCGGTTAAAACCTAGAACATGATTGACACTTAACACCTATCATAATTAATAATCAAGAGAACTATAGTATATACTCCAAACTCCTTCTAACTGTGCTTAATGTCATCTCCAATTGTATTATTTAATAGTGTTGTACAAGTAAACCAATGAAAGAGCATAATAGATTAGGCTAATGATTAAGTGAAAAGGAAGTAATAGGAGCCTCTCGCCATTCTTTGGGAAATACGACCCTCGTGTTCACCCACAAGATATTACTTGATGACTCGTACACTTGCGATATAATGGACCAATTGTAGTATTAAGTGCATACTTGCATGCTTATATATTTGCATAATTTACACATCCATAACGCGTCCATTTGAACTTTTCTTGTTTAGATCCCTCGTTTAATCTTGAACAGAAAAATGGGGTTTATGATGAGTTTATGGTGTAATGTATTAAAAACATGTATTATTAGAAAGGATTCATTTGGCTCAATTAAGGGATTTAAATGTTAAATCCCTTAATTGAGCCAAATGAATCCTTTATGATAGCTTTGGATTTCATATACATATATGCAATATTATTCAAAGTTATGTGTAATATTGTAAAAGTTTGACTCTTAATAATTCATTGACTTTATTTTTATATTCTTTTGGAATTATGCTATCCCATTCACTGAGTGATTTTGGTTACTCACCCTCTCCCTCCCTTCCAATCATTAGCTGTTAGCAATGTTGTTGATAAGTGCTTATGTATGAGTATTACTAAGTATACTTTTCTTATATTGAGCATCACTTTTATCAGATTTTATGGCTCATTCATGTGTATTTTTGATCTTTTATGCATTTAGGGTTGTGGAGACAAGTTTAAAAGAAAGAAAGAAAAAATAGATCATGGGCGCGAGTTTTGAGGAATCTCTTGTACCAAGCAATGATCAAGGCACAAGTTGTGATCACAGACATATGGGTGTGTGCCAACCTCCAAAATGTGCAAGTGAATATACAAATTGTAGCAGTTTACAGTAGAAAATCAATGTAGCAATTCACTATATCAGTTTGTTCACAGTGCGTAGGAAATGAGAAGCCTGGAAATCCACATGCCCGTGTAGAATTTCCACAGTGGTGTGTGGATGCCTGATTTCAGCCTTTTAAATACCGCTTCAAGATTTTAATTTCGAGATTCTTTTCCTATATTTTGCCTATATTTTTGGGAGAAGGCGCCTAGGGTTTGGATAGGTTTTTGCTGCGATTTTGGAGTGTTCCTATGGTATTCGTGATAAGTGATTGTACGATATGAATGTGAAGCATTTCTTCCTTATGTTGAGCATTACTTTTCTCGGGTTTTTACACTAATACGTATGTTTTCATGTTACTTTCGTGCAGGCAGGGTTGTGAGGCCTAGTATGAAGGAAAGAAGCCAATGTGGAGCACAATGCACTGATTTTGCAGGAAATCTTGCTAAGGTTCAAATGCGAAGACATAGGTCGGGTGTGAGATGCTAGAGTGTGTGCCAACCTCCTCGTATTCGAGTTTGGCACATCCAATTGGAGGGGCACAAAGGCAGTCACACTAGAGCATTCCGACTTATGCACATAGAACAAGAGCTCCACCAACTTGCCTATCATTGAAGAAGCAAGTGATCCACGACGTGAACATGTGCCCGTTTGCGTTACTCCGATGAAAGTATGGATTCGGGAAGCTATTCAGGCCGGATATTGTAGAAGAGCACTGTAGCAATAAGGTAGCAGGTACTGTAGCAGCACTGTTCACAGCCGGCCGAGAAAACAGGAGTTCAGAGAATCCACATGGGCATGTGGAAATTATCCACGCCCGTGTGGAAATTCCGCACTGGCATGTAAAGCATCCACGCCCGTGTAGTCGCCCGATTCCAGCCCTATAAAAAGCCGATTCAGGCCCGATTTTAGGATTCTCTTCTCCATCATTTTCCCCAACTTGAGAGAGGGCTTCGACTAAGGTTTTGAGGGGTATTGGCTAGGGTTTTGGAGAGGTTCTACGGCTTTGACATCGTCATTCCTTAGGAAGAAGGTTGGTAGGGGAGCTTCCATCGAGGCGTATCCTATACCAGACGAAGGAATCCTTGGACGACGAGTAGAGGACTCTCCACAAGACCATCGACACGACCATCGAGGTGGTTTCTTTATTGATTCATTGCTTTTACATTCTATTTCTTTGATTGTACTTAGCTCCATGGAGAGCTAAACCCCTAGTGGGTACTTGGATATTTGTGAACCCTAGGATGTATTCGTTTCTTTGAATCTCTTTATTATGCTTTCAATAAATTGATGTTTATTGCAAGTTCCAACCTTGAATGCTTGATTGTATGAACATTTCCCCTTGAGTGACACTAGGGTTGAGAGTTCTTGTTGGTAACCTTGTGAGTGAGTGAACCACGACGAGCGTTAGACAAAGCTAAGTTGGAGAGGGTTGAGAGGGTGAGTCGAGAGGTACAGGAGCGTCCCATTTCCCCTCTGACGTGATAGATTCTACCTCTGCTCCTCGAGTTCTTTGTGGCCATAATAGAGTGAATGGTCTAAGGGATGACCCTCCGATGGGGCTTAGTTGTGCGTGTAATGGAGTGAAGCGTTGAGGTGATCTTCGTATCTAGGGCTTAATCGTGGTTAGGGAGCTTCCACTTGGACCAAAGGGTTATGTCTATAATTAGGAAGAGATTTATCACTTGGAATCCCTAGAGCTCATTGCAATTCTATGCGAGTGCGAGGTTGAGAGGTTATCTAATCTCTCCTCTGGGACATGTATAGATTTAGGCATAGTTGACCTTAGATTTGGGACTATGTAATTAAGGATTTCCATGACTCACCATTGCATTGATTAGGAAGCATAATAGAGGGTTCTTGTACTTGAAACGATTATCCTAGGTGGAGCATTATCCGGGTACCCCATCTTTATCGATTGTCTTACCCCCTTCTTTACTTTTGCTCTCTTACTTGTTGTTTTTATTGTTGAGAATTGAATCATTGTCACACTTATCATCATTGATCTTTCACATAGCTAAGAATCGAATTAAGTATTTTTATTCCCTATTCCCTGTGGATTTGATACCCGCTCATCCGGGATTATTACTTCGACAAACCCGTGCACTTGCGGGATATACACAAGGGGACCTTGTCAATTCGACATCGATTTTCTTCAGAGGAAAGTTATTGGGGGAGCTTCCAACGGCTTTTATTCGGAGGGTGTGTCCTAGGCTTGACGGAGGAGTCTTTGGGGAAGACAAGGCGGCTCTTAAAGACCATTGACATGGATGACAAGGGATTATCTCTATGGATTTCATGCACTTACTTTTTATTTCATCTTTGTTTTATATTGCTCCATGGAGAGCTAAACCCCTAGTGGGTGCTTGGACTTGTAAACCCTTAGATGATTTTGTTTCATTGACTTCAATTATGTTTCCTTTAATTGATGTTTTAATTGAGTTTCAATATTGTGTGTTTATTGATTTGATTTTCCCTTTGAGTGACACTAGGGTTGAGAATCTATCTAGGTAATCCTTTTGAATGAGTGACACTTCATTAGGGTTGGACTTAGCAAGGTTGAAGAGGGTTGAGAGGGTGAGTGTAGAGGTAGTGGAATGTCCCTTTTCTATAAACATGTGGTTTATCCTACCTCCATATTCTAAGAGTTCTTTGCAATCATGATAGAGTGAAGTGCTAAAAAACCTTCTCCACTGTGACTTAGTTACGTGAGTGATAGAGGGAAGTGTTGAGTTATCCTTAGTGCTGGGGCTTAATTGTGATTAGGGATCTTTCACCTTGACCAAAGGATTAGATCTAAATTAGGGAATAGGGTTTATCACTTGGAATCCCTAAAATCTCAAGTAGTCCCACACAGTGTAAGGTGTTAAGAGTATCCCTTTCCGCCGGGGCATAGTGTAGAGGGCTAGTCAAGGTTGACCTTAAGTTTTGGACCGTGTGTCTTTAGATCTCCATGACTCATTAAACTTCAACTATGAGGTATAATATTAGTTTTGCGCTTGAAACAATAGTCCTAGGGTAAGCATTGTCTGAGTACCCCATTTTACCATCGATTGCGTCTCTTTATTCCTCTTGCTTTCTCTTTTCTTTTCTATCTTTATTTGCAATAATATTTTGAATAAAAAATCACAAATTGGTTTAACTCTAGCTAAATAGCAATACTTCTTGTTTCTGAGCATCTATTCACTATGGATCCGACTACCCACTCACCGGGGTATTTTATTACTTCGACAACCCGTGCACTTGCAGTACACTCACGCATGGGGTGTGTCAGTTGCGTTGGGGCAGTGTGCTAAGCATCATCCTATCTATCTTTCTTATTTCCAGTCTTATGTATGTTTCTTCTTGAACATGATGCATTGTATAAGAATATGGATCCAATAGTGTATTTATTACTCTATATGCATGTTTTGCATGCTCATCTAGTTTCTTGGAAGCCATGTTGTATTTGTGACCAGTATATTTCCTGAATTCTATTACCAAGTTTTGGTTTGGTTGCTTCCTCTATGCTATTATTGTACTCCATGCCTTGTATATTTTGCATGTGTAATTGTGGTTTAGGATTGTGGAAATCTAAAGTTTTTTTAGGCTTGTGGTGACTCGAGGATTGAGTGGTATGGGTGTCACTTCTCAGGTTGTCACGGTAGTTATCGCATGCTAATCCAGCGGGATAGGGCATGACATATAAGAAGAAGAAGAGGTAGCTTGAGAAATTATACTTTCTTCACTAGATACTACAACCAAAGTATGAAATAGATGGCCATGAATTGAATAGAGAAGCTCAGGATAAGTAAGCTTGGTAAAAACAAAAGGGCTTGGAAGCTTAGGTGATAATTGGAGTAATCATTAAAGATGGAAAAGGATGACAATGAAACCCTAACCCCTAGGTAGATTATTTTAAGTAGAATTTGCAAGCATGATTTCGCTTATGCTAATTTGTGATAATTGCATAATAGGGATGACCCATTAAATGCACAATAAATCTAGTGTGTGATATAAGGATGATTGTGCTTTGAAGCAATGCTTTAGAAGGGCACACTACCTATATTATCATAAGTATGATAATAATTCAAGAATCAAAGCACCCATTCCACAGAAAGGTGTAATAAATCAACTAGCATAATTATACTTATGTAGGAAATTAGATCTAGCTGACCTGTTGAAAAGACAAGGAATAATCCTTATTTTAAGCACATCTTCTAAAACATTGGAAGGCATTCCATGTATGATCATGCCCTTAGTCTTTGACTAAAGAGTAAGTCATCAACTGACTAAAAGCAGGTTGGCTTTGCAAGTTGGGGAGCATATGATATTGGCTTTAAGATTTGGGCACAAGGCCATCCCCCCCCCCTTACACACACACACCCCCTTCTTTAAAAAAAAAATCCCTTTGGATGTAGTAAATCTCAGTCAGTTATCTAATAAAAATGATGGAATCTCATAAGGTGGCAAGGCTTGTTCAACTATCGAATAGTGGGGATGGAATATTGTAAGGTATGTGGAGCCTAATGACTGCATTTTATATAGACATTTTATATACCCTTTTGAATGAATTACTTGTCCTTTTAGCATGTTGTTCTTATAAACTGATGCTACTTAAAGTATATTTATTAAATGCTATAGATAATAAGGCTTTGGATCAAAAGAAATGACTAGAGTTGAATTTGGGTGCAAAATGGCATAGGCGGCTTGGGATTTGCTTGATTGGTATGCGCTTAGAGTGGTTTATTTGATACTGGTGAGGAATGTGGCTTTCAACATCATTAAAGAGAAGATAACTAAGGATCTGATGAAGGCACTATCAAATATGTATAAGAAACCATCTGTCTCAAACAAGGTATATTTAATGCGTCATTTATTTAATTTGAAGATGGTATTAGGTGCGTCTATTACAAATCACATTAATAAATTTAAAGTAAGAACGACTCAATTGAGTTAGGTGGAAATCACATTTGAGGATGAGTTAAAGGTGCTGATTTTGCTATCATCCCTACCAGAGACTTGGTCTGTGATAGTAACTACATTGAGCAGTATATCAAGAAGTGTGAAATTAAAGATGGATGATATCCAAGATTTGCTTCTGAGCAGGGATATTCACTGAAAATAATCAGGAGAATCATCAAGATCAGCTTTGAGCATACAAAGTAGAGGAAGAAGCCAACAGAAGGGTAAGAATCAAAATCATGGTAGATCCAAATCCGAGGGAAAGGGTCAAAAAAGGATCACAAAGATTTTGTCTGTTGGAATTGTGATTAGAAGGGCCACTTCAGTAGTTAGTTTAAGGTATCAAAGAAGAATAAGAAGAATCAACCAAAAGATGATAATTCTACAAATTCAGGCAGTGAAGATATTGAGGATGCACTTATTTGCTATGTTAACAGCCCTATTGAGTTATGGATTCTAGACTCAGGTGAGTCATTTCACTCAACACCCTATAGACAATTGTTACATAATTATGTTATAGGAAAATATGGAAAGGTTTATCTTGCTGATAATGAACCTTTGAAGATTGTGGAGAAAGGGTGAAGTTTACATAAAGGACTACTGATGGAACATAGTAAAAGCTACAAGAAGTTAGACATGTCCCAGGCCTAAAAAGGAACTTAATTTCCATGAGACAAATTTACAGTATCGGATACACTACAGTGTTTAAGGAAGATCATGGAAAGTAACCAAGGGTGCCATCATTGTGGCACGAGGTAGAAAGGTGGAAACATTATACATGACTTCAAAGAGCAGAGATATAATATCAGTTGTAGACTCTTCAGTTGATTCAAAGTTGTGGCATAGAAGACGTGGGCATATAAGTGAGAAAGGGATGAAACTATTAGCATAAAAAAAGAAAGCTGACAGATTTGAAGTAAGTTGATGTAGGTCTTTGTGATGACTGTATTTATAGGAAACATAAAAGATTCAGTTTCTCAAAGTCTGTAAGAACATCAAAGGTAGAAAAGCTACAGTTGGTGCATAGTGATGTATGGGGGCTAGCCCCAGTACGATCTCTTAGATGCTCACGCTAATATGTTACCTTTATTGATGATTCCACTGGGAAAATATGAGTTTATGTTCTTAAGAATGAATCTGATGTGTTTGCTACTTTTAAGAAGTGCAAAATAGAGGTGTAAAATCCAACTGGCTTGAGTGTGAAGAGTCTGAGAATAGATAAGGGTGGAGAGTATGACGACCAAGAGTTTAAAGAGTTTTGTGTAAAGAAAAGGATCAGATAGATTTGAATAGCCCCTGGAAGACCTAAGTTGAATGGCATTGCTAAGAGGATGAATATGACTTTGAACAAAAGGATGACAAGCATGAACTTACATGGAGGGCTACCAAAAACCTTTTAGGCAGATGCAATCAACACAGCTGCATACTTGATGAACAGAGGACTTTCAGTTCTAAAAGGCTTCAAGATCCTTAAATAGGAGTAGTCAGGAAAGGAGATAAATTTTTCATACTTGAAAATATTTGGTTGTGTTTCATATGTATATGTAGATCCTGATGCTAGAGATTAATTATATACAAAAGCTAGAAAGTGATATCTAATTGGTTACGGTTCTGATTATTTTGGGTATCACCTTTGAAATAACTAGAATATAAAAATCATAAGGCATAAGGACATTACTTTTGATGGAACCACGTTGTATAAAGACAAGATTGCAGTAGAATATGATAGTGCAGGAAAAAACCATCTGATGTGTTAGGAGGTTGTGTTAGAAGATATCAATAAAGAGGACATTGCTAGTAGAGTTCAAGGTACTCCAAAAAATCTATAACACAGTGTTACTCACTTTCACTGTACTTTTTACTATTGACAGATGGTGGTGAGGCAGAGTACTATGCAGAAGTTATGCAAGTGGAAGATTTTGTCAAGTGGGAGTTCGCCATACAAGAGGAGATGAACTACCTAGAGAAGAATTAGACTTGGGTGTTAACTAAGATGCCAGAAGGAAAGAAAGCCTTACAAAACAAATGGGTGTACCATATCAAGGAATATCATGATGGTAAGAAAAGATACAAGGCAAGATTAATGGTGAAGGGTTTCCAGCAGTTGAGAGGTATTGACTATACAGAGGTGTTTTCTCCTGTTGTGAAGATCACTACTATCAGGCTAGTACTTAGTATAGTTGCTACAAAGGACTTTCATCTATATCAGCTAGATGTGAAGACTTCCTTTTTACATGGAGGTTTAGATGAGGATATCTATATGCAACAACCTGAAGGCTTCAAGGCTCCCGGTAGAGAAGAACTTATATGCATTTAACAGAAAAGTCTCTGTGAATTGAAGCAGGCTCCGAGGTAGTGCTATAAAAAGATTGATGCCTTCATATATAACAATGGTTTCACTAGATGTGAGATGGGCCACTGTTGATACTTTAAGAGATTTGATGGATGTTATATTATCTTATTGCTATATGTGGATGATGGTTGTTATTAAATCTGAGAAAAGTAATGCTCATTATAAGAAAAGAATACTTCGTATTACTAATACACAAGCACTTATCAACCCCCTCCCCCTCTCCCACACTTAAGCTTTTGCTTGTCCTCAAGCAAAAATAAAACATTAAAGCACATATGAAGGAAAATTGAAAATGCTTGGTCTTAGGTTCACCAAATCATGCAAGGGGAGCATTCTACAATAAGGGAAATTTCAACACTAAATACGAAAAATCAATGCTCTAAATAGAAAACTCAAATAAAAAAGGACAACAAACTCGATATCGTGTAAGTGTCTGTAAACTCACTCAAGTCAACCCATAGTATACTCCTCAAAGCTCTAAGCTAGAGGGACTTATTTATGTACAAAAAGAAAGAAAAGATATGGTAGTAGTTTCACACATCCTCTAATGTAGCCCTTTCCAAAGCGGCCGCTAAGGTGTCTTTCACACTTTCGAGGTGGTAGCTCTTTCTACCGGGGTGGTAGCTTTCACTCATCCCATGAGATAGCCCTTTCTCTCATTAGGGCATTACTAGTATTTGACTTATGAGAGTAGCTTCATACTTCATAGGTGGTACCTCTTTCCACCCCTAATGCACAACCAAAACAAATATAATTGTTTTTTCCAGCAAAATTAACACAGGAAACAAAACTAACTAGTCCCTTAAACATCGAACTTGAGTTTCCAAAAATTATTAATGAGCGAGTAAAGCAACAAGTGTCAATCAGGCAAAAATTCCTAGAAATTCAAGTAAAAAACTAGAGCATGAGAACATTCAATGTTGAAACTTCTCCTAAACTTAAGAATACAACCATTACAACTAAGGCTAACCACCATTGGCTACATAAGCATGTATGTTCAGTCAAAACTTGTGTAAAGAACATGTGTAACGTGAACTCCCCCACCCCACACACACATAAGATGTACATTGCCCTCAATATACGCATGCAAGCACAATAGAACATAAATCAATCAAAAACATATGTGGAAGTAGGCAATTGAAATGATACTCCCCCTAACTCCTAAAGGTACGTTTGATGAAGCTATTTTCATTAAGAGTTAAGTTCCAATTGGTTGTGGAGCACACAAGCCATGTGAAAATCACATTGACCATGTCTATGACTAGTCCTCAAATTCCATACTCACAAGACCATCTACACGTATACACAAGGGGGTTCAATGAAGCTCAACAAAAACAAAACACACTCGAGTATAAAAAGATAAAGCAATGAAATACAACTCTAGACAAAATGAAAATAAAAGATAAACTCAGAAGGAAAGTCCTTTGTGAGTGATACGAGTCCAAAATAAAATACTGAAATGAAATACAAGAAATAAGAACAAAGAAAAGTAAAGACGCATCAAGCGTCGGTGTCCGCTAGTGGTGAAGTAGCCACTTGTGGTGGTGAATCAGGGGAATGTGCTAGTGCTGCTATTGGTGATTCCTGAGGGGTCCTCTGTCTCATAACTGACAAACACCCTTTTGTGTGTGTACCGCAAGTGCACAAGTTTGTCGAAATAATAATACCCCGGTGAGTGGTTAGTCGAATCCACAGGGAATAGTGATTAGAAACACAAAGATTGCTATTTAACTAGAATGATGATGAATCGATAATGATGTATATAAGAATCAATACAAAAGAAATAAGAAAAGAAGAAGGAGGCGCAAATAAAATATAGGAGAGGCAATTGACAATAAATGGGGCACCCGGATATTGCTCACCCTAGGACTATTGTTTCAAGTGTAAGATCAATCATTATGTTCCCTAACTAATGCTTAATGAGTCATGGAGATCCTTAAACATACGGTCCCAAAACTTAAGGTAAACCGTGACTAACCCTATACTATACCTCGGTGGAGAAATCTCTCAGTCTCAACACCTCACACTGTGCTAGGATGCTTTAGGCTCTAGGGATTCCAAGTAATAAACCTTACCCGTTGGTCCAGGCAAAAGACCCCTAGTCACAATTAAGCCCTAGATACTAAGGCTTTGCTTGGGGAGAAGGGTTGAGAGGGGTTTTGGAGGGTTTTGGAGGCAAGGGTTCCTTTAACCCTAGCTTGGGGAGAAGGGTTAGGGGAGGAGGTAAGGGTTTTGGAGGGTTTTGGGGGGTTTAAAACACCCCATTTCTCAACCCTCCAAATTGGAGTATTGGGAAGGGTTGATAATTTTATAGATGAAAATGCCCTATCAATAAATTTGTAATAACTAATAATATCCTTTGATTTTTGGAGTGAATCCAAATAAATAAAAAAAAACCTTACCATTGAGCCTTATCTCCTTCTCTCATCACAGGAGATCCACCGGAATCTTTAGTTATAATTTTATTGGACGAAAATATCCTTTTATTTATATTTACAAATATATATGGGATTGTATAAAAGATTTGAAAATATTTATAGACTTTTTAATGTTAATTAATTATTTTCTATCCATATTTAATTGAGATTAATGAATAAAATTTATTTATCGATCCATTATTTATCATAATAGAACATTTGAAACTCAAAGGGTATTTTGGTAATAACAGTGTGTAACATTACTTTCTTTTACCTTCAAAACCTTCCTTTACTTAACCCTTGCCTCAAACATGGTATGGGTTGATCCCTTCCCTTCCTTTCCCTTCCCTTCCCTTACTTTACTTTATGAACCATTGCTACACTTAATCGAAGCAAGGCCTAAGGATTACTTCAACGCTTCACTCTGTTGCTTGCGCAACTAAGCCCTAGCGGAGTTCATCTCTTAGCACTTTACTCTATTATGACCACAAAGAACTCTCGAAATGTGGAGGTAGGATAAATCACACCGGAAGGAAAAGGGGATACTCGGCTACCTCTCAACTCACCCTCTCAACCCTCTCCAATCTAGTATTGTCTAACCCCCATGGTGTGTCACTCATCCACAAGGATTACCAAAATGGATTCTCAACCCTAGTGTCACTTTAAGGAAAAATCAACTCAATAAGCATTCAAGATTAGAACTCAATTAAAATATCAATTAAAGGAAGCATAATACAAGGTCAAAGAGACTACATCATCCTAGGGTTTAGAAGTCCAAGTACCCACTAGGGGTTTAGCTCTCCATGGAGTAAAATAAAATCAATAATGAAATTAAATGTCAAAATATGCAATCCATAAATAAAACGCCCTTGGTGTTGTGGAGTGGCCACGTCTTCTCCAAAGTCCCCTCATCAAGCCTAGGGCACACCTCGCCGGATAGGTGCCGACGAAAGCTCTCCCAATAACTCTCTTCCAAAGGAAACACGATATCAAAGGCCGTAAACCCCTCCAAAACCTAGCCAAAGCCTCTCCAAACCCTAGCCGCGGGAACCTCCAAATGTGGAGAAACGATAGCCAAAAGATGGAAAATAAAGTCCTCCAATCGGGCAGAAATCGCGACTTAAATAGGGCTAGAATCGGGCATCCACACGAGTGTATGGAATTTTCAAATGCCTATGTGAATCTCTAGGAAATCAATTCTCTGTGTCCTGTGAACAGTAACTGCTACATTGGTTTGCTACAGTACCCTGCTAAAGTACTCTGCTAAAATATTCCCGAATCCACACTTTTCATCGAGGCAATATAAACTGGCACACGTCTACGCTGTAGATTGCGTTGCATCTTCAAATAAAAGCACATTTGACGACAATCTTGCTAGCTTTGCACAAGTCGGAACACATGAGTGTGACTGCCTTTGTGCCCCTCCAATTTACATATTTCAATGAACACCACGGAGGTTGGCACACACTCACATGTCTTTGAGCACAACTTGTGTTATCTCATTTGTTCACTCCAAGATTTCATCAAGTAAGTGCACTCACAATCTACTTTGGCTTCTTTCTTCTATATTTGTCTCCACAACCCTACATGCACAAAAGAACACAAATAAACATGTATTAGTGATAGAATCTGAGAAAAGTAATGCTCATTGTAAGAAAAGATTACTTTGTATTACTAATACACAAGTACTTATCAAACTCCACCACATGTAAGCTTTTACTTGTCCTCAAGCAAAAATAAAATATTGAAGCATAGAAGGAAATAGTGAAAGTGATTGGCCTTAGGTTCACCAAAGCATGCAAGAGAATAATTCTACAAGTAAGGGGAATTTCAACACTAAATACGAAAAAAATCAATGCTCTAGCTAAAAACTCAAATCAAAAAGGACAACTAACCGGAATCGTGTAAGTGTGTGTAGACTCACTCAAGTCGACCAAACGTATATTCCTCAAAGTTCTAAGCATAGGGGACTTACTTATGTACAAGACAAAGTAAAGAGACGGTAGTAGCTTCACACATCCTCTAAGGTAGCCCTTTCCGAAGTGTCCGCTAAGGTGGCTTTCATACTTTCGAGTTGGTAGCTCTTTCTACCGGGGTAGTAGCTTTCACTCATCCCATGAGATAGCTCTTTCTCTCATTAGGGTATAACTAGCATCTGTCTTATAAGAGTAGCTTCATACTTCATAGGTGGTAGTTCTTTCCTCCCCAAATGCACAACAAAATCAACCATTTTTTTCAAAAAGTAACACAAGAAACAAAACTAATTAGTCCCTTAAACATCAAACTTGAGTTTCCACAAGGTTTCAAGAGCGAGTAGTGCAAAAAGTGTCAATCAGGCAAAAATTCCTAGAAATTTAAGTAAAAACTAGAGAATGAAAGCATTCGATGTTAAAAATTCTCCTAGACTTAAGAATACGACCATTGCAACTGAGGTGAACCGCCATTGGCTACGTGAGCATAAAATTTCAGTCAAAACTTCTATAATGTACATGTGTAATGTGAACTCCCCCCACACTTAAGATGTACATTGCCCTCAATGTAGGCATGCAAGCACAATAGGATATAAATCAATCAAAAGCATATGTGGAATTGGGCAATTGAAACAATACTTCCCTGAACTCTGAATGGTACATTTGATGGAGCTATATTCATTTAGAGTTGAGTACCAATGGGTTGTGGAGTACACACGACCATAAGACCATATCCATGACTATTCCTCAAATTCCATACTCACAAGACCATCTGCACACATACACAAGGGGATTCAGTGAAGCTCAATAAAAACAAAATAAAACTTGAGTATTTAAACATAAAGCAATGAAATACATCGAGACAATGAAAAGAAAAGATAAACTCAGAAAGAAGATCCTTTCTGATTAGTATAAGTCCAAAATATAATGCAAAAATAAAATGGGAAAACTTAAAACAAAGAAAAGTAAAGACGGCTCAGGCGTCGGTGTCTGCTGGTAGCTGCTCTGCTGTTGCTAGTGGCGGTGAAGAAGTAACTGGTGGATCAACTAGTGCTGGAACTGGTGATGATGGTGCCTATGATGCCGGAGGGGTCGGTGGAGCTCTAGGCCTCATAATAAATGGTGAGGTCACGTCTCTCTCAAGTAGCTGTTGTATAGAATATCCAGACGTGCCATCACCTCAGTGTGGTACGCTGCTTGCGGTGTGTGAACCTTAGCTAAATCAGACTAGAGGACCCCTACCACGCTCTCAAGCCTCTCAAAGCAATCATGGGCTCGAGTCGGTGAGAAGATCCACGCTAGAGGTGGCTCCTATGCTGCAGGTGGGATCTCGGTCTCCACCGGCTCTGGCTATGGCTCAGTAGCAAGCTAAGACACCTCTGCAATGTCACTTCCTGCCTCAGCTATCTTTGGGGCAGGTGTAATCAGTACATTCACTCCTGGCCGATACCTGCGTAACATCCCCATATGTCTCATCGTCTCTATACCTAGAGGGACAGGTATGACTATCTTCTCGGCCCCTTTAATAGCGTCCTGCAGACCCATCCCCATGATGAGTCTGGTAATGTAGGGGCCACAGAAAAGCACTCCAATCTAGGCATACTGACCCTGATACCTCAGGTACTCTGCTAGTATGTGGCCAAGATAAATCGGCTAGCTCTGTACCATGGAATGCAAGTAGAGAAGCTGTTGTCAGCTCAAAACACCTGTACTGTCACCGCGGCCATTCACTGATCTTCTTAGGACGTCATGAACGTATCTGTAGCTCGGCCGAGACAGATAAGTAGCCTTCGACACCCCTGGCTCATACTGACCACGTGCACATAATACTTGATATGCACGCTTAGGAGTCAAGCTACCTGTTTAATCTGTAGGAAGCTGCTCATACTCTTGAGGCAGTAAAGTCCATGTTGTATAGTCCAAGTCACACCAAAAACTGTGTGACGCTCATGCTATAGTGATGTCCAAATGCTATAAATTGTATAACGTTAATGCTATTGAAACTACTGTATGACCGGTCGAACTCGAACGACGATAATACCTCCAGCATTAACATACAAATAGATGGCTCGCGAATAGACAATAATCTCTTCCAGCTACCCACTAACAACAGCTCGTCAACCCCATCGGCCATATCATCTATGAGCTGAACGTCTCTAAGTGCACTCAAGTTCGGGAATCGAGTATGTCCGAACTTGAGTTTCGATAATCGCTCAAACCAAACCCAATGCTCGGGAATCGCAAATTCCATCTGTTTTGGCTCAGGTGTGGGCTTGCGTGGATACTTACTGGCTTGCTTCATTGATCTGAGGGCCATGTTTGCAAAAATTGAAAAGAAATCGATCAAATTCATTCAAAATAACAATACTACAAAAATCCACACGGTCGTTTGGAAATTCCACACGCCCATTTGGATCCACCGGGCGTGAAACCCGCATAGCCACTATGCAATACGCTACAAAATACATCATAAATTCATTCTAAAATGCTTCTAAAATATACATTCATTATTTAAACATCAAAACAAAGCACATTCACCAGATTTGATCGAATAAAATCAAGTATGGCGAAGAAAAGAGAGAATGAGGATTTACCAACAAGATGAAGATGAAAACCTTGAAATCGGCTCAGAAAACTCAAGTGAAATCTCTCTAAAACGACTGTGTGAAGTCGGGAGAGTATGAGAGAGCATTCTTTTGGTGTGGAGAAGTGCAAAAATGAAAAGGCGCATAAGATTTATAAAGAGAAGTCGCGCCCTTTTGAATTCTGTACATCCACACGGGTGTGTGGGAATTATCCACGCCCGTGTAACTCCACAAAGGAGCTTCACAAGGGCAGACACAAGCCCCTATGTGCTCTCGGGATGGCATTCTTTGCCTCTGAATACATACACACGGGCGTGTGGAAATTCTCCACGTCCATGTGCCCGACCCACAAGGGCACCCACAAGCCCCTGTGGTTCCTCGGCCCACACGAGAATTTTTTCTAAGTGTTCCACACAGGCATATGGAAATTCCACACGGCCGTGGGTCTTCACAAGGCCCTTTATAGTAGAAATTCCATATGTCTTCTCTGGATGGAGGAGATTTCCTCTACAGAGTTTCACACGAGCGTGTGGAAATTCCCGACACCAGTGTATAGTTCACAGGGGTAGACACATGCCCCTGTGTCTTCTTGAGATAGAGCTCTGAACTTCTACAAAGAAACACACGCCCATGTGGAAATTACCCACGAGCATCTGACAGTCACAAGGTCATTCACAGGGATAGTCACACACCCCTGTGTCCTCTCGGGATGAGCTCTGAACGAAAACACACGCCCCTATGAAAATTCCACACGGCCATTGATTACTCGCCCGCAAGTGTATGGGATCGCCAAGTAATACCCTACGAGTAACACAGGGGTCGTAGTCCACGGGGCTAAGGAGCTCCTATTACTCCTCCATCACCTATTATCTAACCTTACAATTTAAGCATCTTTTCCTACTCTAACAAGTGCAATAGTATAAAAAACTTACAAGAATAAACTATACAGTCAACACAGGAGATCACAAGAGCAACAATGAGATACAAAGACCTAGGGATGATGATCCCCCTGAGGGGTCATCATGATATATGGATGCACAGTAAAAGCAAGGCAGGGGTGATTTACACCGAAGGATCTCAAGATTAGTCCAATCCCAATTTCTCAGCGATTGAACCCTAATCCGATACTAATGTCAATAGAGATCTCTCCCTAATCACATTCCTACGATCGCATTAGGTGTAGGGAAATCCCGCTATAAGGACACACTTACCCTAAGTCTATCCTCAAGATTCGGAGGGGCTACCGATATCCAATTTCTCAGCATGTTGATCCAAGAATACCCCTTCTAGCTCATTAATGATCTAGTACATGCGAGTAGGTCACATCTACATATAGAAATCAACAAAGAACTAAGGATCTCTCCATTTTATAGTTCTAGACATGAAGAACAATGAACCAAGACATAAATCAACTCAATGCATTTCAAATAAAAGTATAGCATCCAAAATACATGATGAACCCCCCAAGGTTCATCTACATTCGGTGGCCTTGGAGGTCTAGTGTGCCATCATACAAACAAGTATAACAAACTCAATAAAAACAAGGAACAAATACGTAAGTGGCACTCCCTAGTCCAAATGATGATGAAGAAGATGCAATGTCGGCTGAATGATGTTTCCTCTAGCCCAATGAATGCCGAATGCTCCTCCTCCCTTGATGATGAAGCTCTCCCCTTGAAGTTCAAGCCCTTGATCACCTCCAAGCCTCAAGCAAAGCTCTCTCAAGATGTCTTTGTTCTCCTCCTCCTTCCTCCCAAGTGTTGGCTGCCCAAAATAAGTCCTAAGAAACCCTACAAATGCTCCCTTATACCCCCCAAGCATATCCCCCAAGTGGAGGCCATATAAGGCTAAAAAATGAGACTCCAAACTCCCCAAAAGCCATCCATACCGGGTCAATGAAGGGGTCCATACCGGGTCAATGAGGGGGTCTATGATGGCCCCATTGAGGTAGTATGAATCAAGCAAAACCACATCTTCTCTTGCTACAATATTCATCCCGGGGTCAATCCTGGGCAACATTGATACCATATGGCTTAAATCAATTCCTACCTCGAAAATCATCCAGGGGCTACAGTGGTTTCTAAAGTGATCTTGCTATAGTTGCACTGCTATAGTACTCCAGCTACAGTGATCTGCTGTAGTAAATGCGCTATAGTACTGTGTCTTCCATGGCGTTTTCATGCCCTACGAAGCAAATAATATGTGATTAAGCATAAAACGGGCATCAATCCTTATAAAAGTACATGCTAACAATAACAAATACATATACTAAAATACATACATTTAGACCCTTATCAGCCATCTGTCTTCTTTGGATGACTTAGAAAAATTTACAGACTTTGCAAAAAATTTCTAAACATTTACATCTATTCAAAGCCTGCCCATATTATGCAAATGTAACCAGAGAATCATGAAAAACATGCTTAAACAACCAAGAAAACTTTGCCACACACAATTAAGAACAAGATAACACCTACAATCCACTAGAAAATCACAACAATAGCATGTAAAAGATCAAGACACCAACACTCAAGCTCTTATTCTTGCAAACACTAACTAATACCTAGAAAAATAGTAAAGACTTGGGTTACCTCCAAAGAAGCGCTTGTTTAACGTCACTAAGCTTGACATACCTGACCTTACCTAACAGGGGCTCATAGATGAAAGTTTCCCTCTTACCCATAACTTGAAAGCATGATGAACATAGTCCTTTGAAGGTAGAGGGGGAATTATAAAATTCTTGGTCATCCCTATTAGTTCATCAGTAGTGTCAAGAAAGTAAAGAGTGTCATCAAAGTCTAGAGAATGTCTCATGTCTTCAGCGAGGCGGTATGTAAGCTTTTCATTCCCAACTCGTAAAGTCAGCTCCCCACTGTCCATGTCGATGAGAGCTTTGGAAGTGCGCAAGAAGGGTCTTCCAAGTATCAAGGGAACGTCAACATCCTCATCAACATCCAACACTACAAAGTCCACAGGAAATATGTACTTGTCAACCTTCACAAGTACATCTTCGATGATGCCCCTCGGATGTCTAACCGTTCGGTATGCTAATTGTAATGTCATCCAAGTGGGCCTAGGCTCTCCCAAGCCTATCTTTTGGAAGAATGTATAAAGCATAACGTTGATGCTAGCCCCTGAGTCCGCCAATGCTTTCTCTTCACCTAAATTACCAATGTTACATGGAATGCTGAAGCTTCCGGGATCCTTCTTCTTGTTCGGCTTATTCTTTTGCAACACCGCCGAACATGAAGCATCTAGGATCACAGATGCACTTCCTCCAACTTCCTCTTGTTGGTCAAGAGGTCCTTTAGAAACTTTCCATACAGAGGCATTTGAGATAACACCTCCACAAATAGGATATTGATGTGCAACTGCTTGAATAACCCCAATTACTTATTGTATTGTTCATCATTTTGGTAGTTCTTCAACCTTGAAGGATAAGGAATTCTTGGCTTGTATGATGGGCGTACCACCTTCTTTCCTTTTGTTCTCTCCTCAACCTCTACGACCTCGTGTGCTTCAACATTGGTTATCTCACTTGGAAGCCCACCCTCAATCTCACCACCACTTCTCAAAGTGATCGCCTTCACATGTTCTCTCGGATTAGTTTTGGTGTTACTAGGCAAGCCTCCTTGAGGTCTCTCCGATAATGACTTCGCAATTTGCCCTCACTTGATTCTCCAAATTGTGAAATGATGTGGTGTGGTTGCGAAGTATGGCTTCAACCGATTGAAATCTTGTATCTGACGATTGAATAAGCTTGGTCAAAGCCTTCTCTAGATCGGTCATCTAGTTTTCCAACCGTGAAGCTCGGTTCTCCATATGCGGGGCTTGTTGTTGTTGTTGGAAACCGGGTGGTGCCATTGTCTTCTGTTGCCCTTGATTACTCCATAAAAGATTTGGGTGGCTCCTCCAACCCTGGTTGTAGGTGTTGCTATATGGATTGCATTGGTTTCTCATTGCATTACCTACAAAGTCCACTTGTTCTACCGAGGATGTACACCCTGCGCAACTAGTCACGATCGCCACTCTATTAGAAGTTAGAGTGTCTAACATCTTGCTCAAAGACCCCACTTGGGCTGCCAATGAAATAACTGCATTGATCTCATGAAGTCTGGCAACCTTCTTTCTGTCTCGTGTTCCACTGATAATTGTTCATAGCCATTTCTTCAATGAGATATCAGACTTCTTCAAGGGAACGTGGAGGTAAGATAAATCACGCCGAAAGGGAAAGGGGATGCTCCACTACCTCTCTAGTCACCCTCTCAACCCTCTCCAATCTAGTATTGTCTAACCCTCATGGTGTGTCACTTATCCACAAGGATTATCAAACTTAAAGGATGCAAGTACCTCCAGTGTCAACATATGAATGGTCAGCTCCTGAATCAGCAACAAACGGTGCCAACTCCCAACGAAAATCAACTGCTCGACCTCATCTGCCATGTCATCAGCCAACTGTATCTCTCGCACAACATTTAGATCCGGGAACAGTGTCTGATCAAACTTAAGCTTCGATAGATGCTCAAAACGAGCCTGGTGCTTGGGAATCAAAAACTCTATGCTTTTTTGGCTCTAGGAGTGCAATCGGTGACGTTTGCCGTGCTTTCTTTCTCCTGGGAGCCATATCTGCAAAAAATTGAAATGAGAATCTATCAAATAAACTCATAGGACAATACTGCAAAAATCCATACAGTCTTGTGAAAATTTCACACTCCCATGTGGATTCACTAGGCATGAAAACTGCACCGCCTTTATACAAAAATCCACAAATACATCAAAAATTTCACTTTAAATCAACTCTAATGCATGCACCAACTATTTAATCAACAAAACGAAGAAACATTCACCATTTTAAATGAAATAAATAAAGATTGATGAAGAAAAAGAAGAAAAAGGGTTTACGGATGAAATGGGAATGAAAATGGCTAGAAAAATCAACTAAACCCCCTTTAAATCGATGGAGAGGAGTCGAGAGAGTACACAGATGTGTTCTCTGAGCATTTGGGGGTGAGAGAATGAAAAGGCGCAATAGATTTATAAAGAAAACTCGTGGCCTTTTGAGTTCTATACATCCACAGGGGTGTGTGGAAATTACCCACGCCCGTGTGACTCTACAGGAAGGCTTCACAGGGGCAGACACACTTCCCCGTGTGCTCTCAGGATAGAATACTTTACCTCTAAACGCATCAACATGGGCGTGTGGAAATTCCCCACTCTCGTGTGTCTGACCCACAGGGGCACCCACACGGCCCTGTGGCTTCTCTATCCATCCAAGAAATTTCTCTAAGTGTTTCACACGCCCGTATGGAAATTTCATACAGGCGTGGATATCCACAAGGCCATTCACAGGGGCACTCACACGCTCTTGTGTCTTCTCGGGATGAAGGAGAACTCTCTCCAGGAATTCACACGGGTGTGTAAAAATTACCCACGCCTGTGTGCCATCCACAGCGTCATCCACAAGGGCAGACACCTGCCCCTGTGTCCTTCGGGATGATCTCTGAACGGAGACACACGCCCATGTGGAATTTCCACACGGCCGTGTGTCTTCTCTAGATGACTTAGACAAATTTTACAGACTCTGCAGAAATTTCTGCACATTTATACATACTCAGAGTCTTCCTACACTAAGCAACATTAACCAGAGAATCATGAAAAACACGCTCAAACGACCAAGAAACTTTGCCAATCACAATTAAGAACACGAATACACCGATAATCCATAAGAAAAACACAGCAATTGCATGTAAAAATCAAGATACCAACACTCAAAGCTTTATTCATGCAAGTACTATACTAAAACTTAGAAAATAGTAAAGACTTGGGTTGCCTCCCAAGAAGCACTTGTTTAACGTCACTTAGCTTGACGTATCTATTCTTATCTCACGGGGGCTCATGGAGAAAGGTTTCCCTCTTACCCATAACCTGAAAGCATGATGAGCATAATCTTTTGAGGGTAGACGTGGAGTTATCAAGCATGTTACCACATGAGGGTTCGTTACCCTTACTCAGTTCTTACACATCCCCATTAGCCTTAGGGCATTTCTTGTGGCATCTCCTTGCTCGCTTCATCTTTTGGATCATCTTCTTCATGATCCCCAACTCGTAAAAGTCAACTCCTCATCGTCCGTGTTAATGAGGGCCTTGGAAGTGCGCAAGAATGGCCTCCCAAGTATCAGTAGGATATTGATATCCTCATCAATATCCAACACTACAAAGTCCACAGGAAATATGTACTTGTCAACTTTTACAAGTTTGTCTTTGTGATGCCCCTTGAATGTCTCACCGTTCGGTCTGCTAATTGAAGTGTCATCCAAGTGGGCCTTGGCTCTCCCTAGCCTAGCTTCTGAAAGAAGATGTAAGGCATGATGTTGATACTAGCCCCGGAATCCACCAACGTCTTTTCTTCACCTAAATTACCAATGTTGCACAGGTTGATGAAGCTTCCGGCGTCCTTCTTCTTGTTTGGAATATTCTTTTGCAATACTGCCAAACATGAAGCATCTAAGATCACAGATGCACTCTCCTCCAACTTCCTTTTGTTAGCCAAAAGGTCCTTGAGAAACTTTGCATATCGAGGCATTTGAGACAACGCCTCCACAAAAGGAATGTTGATGTGCAACTACTTGAATAGACCTAAGAACTTCTTATATTACTCATCATTTTAGTCATTCTTCAATCTTGAGGGATAAGTAATTCTTGGCTTGTAAGATGGGTGTGCCACCCCTTTCTCTTTTGCTACTTCCTCTAAATTGTGCAATGACGCGGTGTGGTTGCAAAGTGTAGCTTTGACCGACTGAAACCTTGTATCTGATGATTAGATGAACTTGGTCAAAGCTTTCTCTAGATCAGTCATCCAGGTCTCCATGCCTAAAACTTGATTTTCCGTGTTCGGGGTTTGTTGTTGTTGATGGAAACCCGGTGTCATGGCCTTTTCTTGCACTTGATTATTCCATAAAAGATTCGGGTGGCTCCTACAACCCGGATTATAGGTGTTGCTATATGTATTGCCTTGGTTTCTCATTGCATTACCCACAAAATCCACTTGTTCTACCGAGGATGTACCACCAATAGAAATCGGTCAACCGGACGATGCATGTCCTCCCCATAGCCAATGCAACTAGTCAAGGCTACCACTCTAGGAGAAGTAAGAGTATCTAACTTCTTGCTCAATAACTCAACCTGGGCTGCCAGTGAAATGACTGCATCGATCTCATGAATTCTGTCTACCTTCTTTCTGTCTCTCGTGTTCCACTAATAATTGTTCATAGCCATTTCTTCAATGAGATGTCAAACTTCTTCAAGGGACTTGCTTCCTAAGGTACCTCCTTCTGCAACACCAACTAACTACCTTGTGCTCGGGTTCAACCCATTATAGAAAGTCTAAATGATCATTTACTCAGGGAACCCATGTTGAGGACATTTTCGCAGGAGCTCTTTGAACCTATCCCATGTCTCAAAAAGAGACTCCAATTCCATTTGTACAAAGGAGGAAATTTCATTCTTGAGCTTCGCAGATTTTCCAAGAGGGAAATATCGGGCAAGAAAAGCTTCTACCATCTCTTCCCAAGTAGTAATCGATGCCCTAGGTAATGAATATAGCCACTGTTTTGCTCTCTCCTTCAATGAAAATGGGAAGGCCCTCAACTTGATAACATTATCCGTAACACCATTGATCTTAAGGATGTCGCACATTTCCAAGAAGTTCTCGATGTTATTGTTTGGATCCTCATTGGCCAAACCATTAAACTGTGTTGACTGTTGTATCATCTAGATGAATGCTGGCTTTAGCTCAAAGTTCTGAGCTGTAATCGGTTGCCGCACAATACTAAATTATGTGCCCAAAACTCCAGGTCTGGCATAATCTGATAGTGTCCTTTGTTGTTCATTTTGTTCTGCCATATTATCTAACCCTTCACCTTCTACCTTAGCTTGATTTGAGTGTTCTTGCACAGGTTCTTTTCTCTGTCTACGAAGTGTTCATTCAAGTTTAGGATTTCCTTCAACCAAAGTCAAAGGGTTCCCTCAGGTTATAACCAGGAGCTGCAATCAAAGAAAGAGAAACAAATAATAATGATGGAAGAATAAGAAAATTTGAAATAGAATAAATGATGAATAGCTAAAATAGAAAAAGTGCAAAGTGTTTCTAAAAGCGCCTATTCCCCGACAGCATGCAGAAAAACTTGACAACACCCCTTTTGCGTGTTGACCACAAGTGCATGGGTTTGTCGAAGAAATAATACCCCAGTGAGTGGGTAGTCGTATCCACAGGGAATAGTGATCAGAAACACAAAGATTGCTATTTAACTAGAACGAAGATGAATCGCTAGTGAAGTGAACAAAATCAATGCAAATAGAAATAAGAAAAGAGGGAGGAGGTGCAAATAAAAGATAGGAG
>NW_024087205.1:77500-131612 GCF_009730915.1 Dioscorea cayenensis subsp. rotundata
GTAGGCATTAGACTCGAGTCAGTATCTCAAGCACATAGGAATCATCCTAGGGCATTGCCCTCTTACTATCGAAACTCAACCCTAGTCTACCTGGTTCATCCATCTTTTAGTTCTTTTCCCTTTGTTTAGTAATTAATCTTTTCATCACCCCTTTGGATTGACTAGACATTAGAGGATCAACTAGTACTAGAAGTCTAATAATTGTGGTTCGACAACCCTACCCCTCACGGGATACCACTATATTACTTGTAATGATCCATGCACTTGCGGAGAGTACATCAGAAGTCATTGGAATTAAATCAAGATTCATCATATCATTTAATTTGTGAAAATTAAAATGAGTCAAATGAGATAATGCCATAAATCACAAGAGTCAACAAAATAAATAGAATTATAACTATTATTATTAATTTTAGTAATGTTCATCTTGAACATGTTCTCACAATAATAATCTTTACCTACAAATATCCCACCCTTAGGGAGAATAAACTTATCTCCCTCAAAAACAGACTTAAACCCAATCTTATTAAGCAAAGGTACAGAAATTAAATTATTCCTAACTTCTGGTATATAATATACATCTTTCAAAATAAAAATCTTTCCAGAAGTAAACTCAATTTCCACTGTCCCTTTGCCCTTGACTTGGACAATTGAAGTATTTCCCATGTAGAGCATATTCTCATCTTCTTGATTGAGTGTCTTGAAAAGGTCTTTGTTTTTGCACACATGACGAGTTGCACCAAAGTCCACCCACAATGATTCATTATCTTTAACCATGTTGATTTAAAATACTATGGCCACAAGATTGTCTTTGAGGAGGAACTCTTCTCTTTCATCTTTTTGAAGAAATAGCACTCTTTCTTGTAATGGGAAACTTTCTTACAGAAGAAACAATGTCCTTTCTTTTTTCATGTTATCGCGACCATCTTGTACATGTAATTTTCCATTATACTTTTTCTTTTTCTTGGAGTTTTTGTGGGACTCCTCTTCTTCTAGTACATGTACCTTCTCATGAGCCTTGATATCTTTTGTATTTTCTTATTTTCTATACTCCTCTTCTAAGAGAAGATGATTTCCAAATTGCTCAAAAGATATATCTTCCTTTTTTATGTTTGAGACTCTTTTTGAAATCCTTTCATGATGGAGGAAGATTGTCTATGATTGAGGAGACAATGATATGTTCAATTTTATGCATTTGTTCTATGATAGATTTACCATCAATCATTTTAAAGTTATTGAAACAACTCACAAGATATTTCTTACTTATTGCATCCTCTTGCATGTACCTTGCCTCTAGCTTCTACTAAAGTTCTTTTGCCGAGATTGAGTCTTGATAAACATCAAAAAGTGCATTAGTAAGCCCATTGAGAATATGCACAACGCAAATGAAATCATTATATTCCCACTTTTGCCTTTCTCTAATTTCCACAACAGTCTCTCCTTCTATTTCTTAGGGTTTCGAAGTAGTGAGGACATACGCCATCTTCAATGTAATGAGGAGAAATTTCATCTTCTTTTGCCATCTTAGAAAGTTTCCGCCTTCAAACCTCTCCAGGTTCACAAAGTTCATAGTTAAATCCTTCAAAGAAGCCTTTTGTTTGTAAGAGAAAATTAAGACTAAAGATTGTTATAGGTGATTGTTTCTTTGAGGTATAGGGAAGAAAAGAAAAGAAAGATTATATCGCACGAGTCTTCAAGGCATGGCTAACACTTTCCTTTAGGCTTAATTCACCTCCACCTAATTTCAAACCTTGGATGTAAATTAAATTGAGAGGCGAATTTCCTTTAGAATACAATGAAGACCATTGAGTATGGTTTGCACTCTCAAATTCAAGCAAAAACAACAATGGCTTTACAAAGTGAAAGTTTGCTTCTATTTTTTGTGCACTCAAAGAACAAAGCAAGTGAATTTGTGAAGAGTTTCTTTCATTTAATTAGCTTAAATGATGGTAGGAGATTATTTTATAGGAATAAAGTAGTGTTTATTAAAGAGAATCACCACTTCAATAATGACTGCCTATTAAGGAGACACATCACTTCAATACGCCACTTCATTAATGAGTGTTTATTGAAGAGACGCACTACTTCAAATAAAGATTGTTTAATAAAGAGACACACCACTTCAAATACATCATAATAACCTTTCTTTAATTAA
The DNA here is from genome assembly GCF_009730915.1 of Dioscorea cayenensis subsp. rotundata. NCBI lineage: Eukaryota > Viridiplantae > Streptophyta > Magnoliopsida > Dioscoreales > Dioscoreaceae > Dioscorea > Dioscorea cayenensis. The sequence continues at coordinate 79,656 of NW_024087205.1, forward strand.
TGAAATTACAAATGACAACCTTTCATTAGTTATATTACAAATGGTGCTTATTAAATCCCTTTATCTTGCACTACTGTCTTTTGGAGTTTTAATTACCATTAGTGTAGTTTTGTGCCTTAATGAAAAGACATAGATAACTTTCTATATGACTCTTCATATAATGGTATAATTAAGAGATACACCTCTTCATTTTTAAAATCCTCTCACAATCCCCCACTATTTTGAAAATGAACACAAATTCCAATTACTTTGGAAATACTGATGTACATACTTCTGCTAGAAAGTAAGTATATAGCCTTTGGAAAACATCTTGTTCTTTTAGAATGATTGTTTGGCATTATTCCTGATCTTCTCCTCTTTTTGTGTGCAACAACATTCACTATTTTCTAGTGGTGAAAGTTGGATAGTTAAGACTAAGCCTTGAAGGAGTTAGTGCCATCACATATGATGTCTATACTTAGAAATCTTTTTTAATTGGTCTTGGTTGACCTTAGGACGCCATCCTTTTGGAGGGAGAGGTTAGGCCTTTATTTGGTTAACACTTCTAACCAAGGTTTTTGATCCACTTAAGCTTCAATTCAAGATTTTATGTAATTTGTTTTGTTCTTAAAATCTGGGGATGCAAACCAAATTAACCATGCTTAACCCTAACGTATCCAAGCATCGAGAGTTATCCTTAAGTATACATTTGCATTTACCATAGGTAGAAGTATGTGAGTGTATTTTTAGGACTAAAAAAATGGAAAAATTGCTTGCATACCCTTGCAAAACAATGAAATTGCTTAAGTACCCCATAAAAATACTATTTACTTGCATACCCCCATAAAATTAACTTTTTTACTAATATATCCCTACCATTAGTTACCGTTAGCCACCTTAGGGTTTATGAAATTAACCATAGTTCCCACTTAACCCAACTTAACAAAATTACCCAATTACCCTTAACATCATCCAAGGTTGTAATTTTTAGTATGAAATTATTTGCTATCTTTTAGTATGAAATTACCCAATTACCCTTAACATCATCCAAAATTACCCAATTACCCTTAACTATAGTATGAAATTATTTGTTATATATTGTTACATGTCATAATTTTTACCTATTTTTAGGTTGTGTTTGTAAAGAGCATGTGATAATGTAAAAATTTTTTAGAGATGTTTGTAAAAACTTTAAAAATATGAATTTACTCAAAAGTTCATGATTTTTAATAATTTTTAAAAATAATTAAAGCGTATATAAAAAAATTATATTGGTTATCTATAATTGAAATAATTTAAAGTCTATAAAATATGATAAAAAATTTTGATGGGTATATTAACAAACCCATATTGGTCATTTGTTGAATGAAATGAGTAATGTCTACAAAATAAGAAAAAAAAAATTAGAGGGGTATATAAGCAAACCCATTTTAGTAATTTACCCTTATTCCATCCATTAATTTAACAATATTAAGAGTCAACTTAACCATAGGGGCATATTAGCAAATATAATTGATTTGTAGGGGTATACATGCAAATATCATTTTTATGAGGGCATTTTAAGTAAATTCATGATTTTACAGGGGTATGCAAGTAAAAATCCCTACAAAAATATGGAATTTCTACACTTCTCATTCTCTATGTATCTATTTCACTTGTACTTAGGCCTAGCTAAATGAATACTGACACGATTATGCGGCACAACACGACACGGTTTCAAGTGGGTATGGGTTTAGTATAAATGAGTACGTGTTATAAACTGGTCAACACAATTAAGACACATTTAAATTAAACTGGTTCATGTTCTAATTGTGTCAGCCCATGTAAGACACGATTAACATAAACATAGGGGTAAAAAAGTAATTTTACTCAATACATATAGATATATATACACATATATGCAAACCTTAGATCTAATTTTACTCAGCCGCCACTCCTTTTTTTTCTAATTTTTTCCGAAACACTTGAAAAGAAAAACTCCTTCCAACTGATCAACTCTCATTCCTCATTCCTTCTTCACAACAGCCAAAGTCCAAACCCTAGATCTACTTCTACACAACCGCCACTTTGATAAGCCAAGCTTTTCTTATGGACCTCCTCATTGCTTTGCCAGCAGCCTTCTTTCACCGTCCAATCTCTTCCCAGTCTGACGCCTCCACCCACAGGAGACCATTTCCTCCTCAAAAGTCCCTTTTTCTCGCCTGCCTTTCTTACTCCTCCTTCATCAATTGTCTCCTTCATCAACTGTCCATCTAGTGCTTTAGTTTTATTTTATTCTGTTTATTTTTATTTTTCTTGCCTTTGCTTCTTTTGTTTTAATTTTTTTGAATATCCGTTATAGTATTTTTATTATTATTTTTTTGAATATATTATATTGTTAATATTCTTAATTGAACCTTTTTAGTTTTTTGAAGTATTACTTACTAATTCGCTTAGATTTATATATGTTTTTAGATATTTTTAATTTTTTTGTTATTTTGATTCTTTTTCTTTTTTTGTATTTGCAAATACTAATTTAGTTTAATATCTTGACCTTTTATAAATTTAAAATTTTCAATTACTTTTTTTTATATTTTTGAAGTACTAATCTTTGTTTTTATGTTTGTTGATAACTTGATATGAGATCTTGTGTTATTTTTGTTTTTTAGTTGTATAATTATTTACTTTTACTAATAACCAATTCTTTTTTTATCTTCATTTTTTTTTTTTGTGCAGAAGTTATGAATTCAAAATCTATAGGAAATGACTTACAATTGGATGGGGATGAGGAAAATGAAATCATTGAACTAGATTTGGATGGCAATGAAACTAGAAAGACACAACAATCTACTTCAAGGAAGAGGAAGTTGACTTCACAAGTGTGGTAGAACTTTGACGTGATTGAAGGTGAAGGGAAAACAAGAATAGCCAAATGCAAATTGTGTGGTGTTAAATATGTTGCTCCAACTAAAAATGGTACCTGTAATATGAGAAAGCATTGAGATAAATATCCAATGAGAGATCACCGAGACATTGGTCAGCTGATTTTTTTTCAAGGTACCATAATTAATCCCAACTTCAACTTAGAAAAATTTTGAGAATTGCTGTGTAGTTGTGCCATTATGCATGATCTTCCTTTTAATTTTGTGGAATGGGTTGGGATTAGATCTTTGTTGCAATACTTGAGAACCAATATTAATTTTGTGAGTAGAAACACCTGCAAATCTGATTGTTTGAAACTATACAAGAGAGAAAAATAAAATAAAATCTAATCCATGTTAGAGGCAACATTAGGGACATCAATTTAACTTCTGATTGTTGGTTATCATTGACCATCGATGGTTATATATATGCTCAACTGCACATTTTAGGGAGTGGCAAATATAGAAAAGAATTTTGAATTTTTGTTTCATGCCACCACCTCACAATGGCATTTCTTTAATATAGAAAAGAATGTGTTGCTCATAGTTCCCTTGATAGCAAAAGGGGTTTAAGGCAAGATGTCCCAACTAGATGGAATTCCACATTTTTTTCTGATTGATAGTGCATTGTATTATCAATGTGCCTTTATGCATCTAGAATTAAGTGATTCAAACTACAAGCATTGTCCATCTGAGAGTGATTGGGAGAAGGTTAAAAAAAATCAACAATTTTTTAAGGCTTTTTTACGACATTACTCGTGTTTGTTAGGGCACAAAATATTAAACTGCAAACTTGTATTTTCCTTGAGTGTTTACTGCTCACTTGCCAATGAAAGAAGAAATGAATAATGATGATGAGTACATGCAAGCTATGGCTAGTAAAATGTATGCGAAGTTTAAAAAATATTGGAGTAAGTATAGCAAGATATTGGCTATGGTTGTGATTTTTAGACCCAAGATACAAGTTTAATTTTGTTGAATGGTGCTACAAGAAATGATATGGTGAACTTGGGAATTTTGAGTCTATAAATAAAAGATGATCCATTTGCCTTTTATGAGAATTATTCAAATGCAAGCCAACAATTCCCAAGTTCATCATCTTCAATGTCATCGGAGAAGACCAAAATGGCAAGCATGACTAAAGAAGTTGTTCAATCTTCAACATCTAAAGATATATTATTGGTAAGTTACTTGCTTTCTATTGCTGATAATTTTTATTATTTTTTTGCTGAATTTTCTTTTTAATAAAAAAACTTCTTTTTCTCTTATAGGAATTTGATTCATTTGAAAGTGTGGAAGCTACACCACAAAAAAATAACAAATGGAGCTTTTATTTGGAAGATCCTAGAATAGATAGGAAAACAAATTTGAATGTTTTGACATATTGTAAAGCTAACGAATACAGATATCTTGAAGTTGCTGCAATGGCAAGAGATATCCTATCCATTCTCATCTCCATTGTTGAATCTAAAAGTGCCTTTAGTGTTGGAGGAATGGTTCTTGACTAATACAGAAGTTCCTTGAAGCCTAATGTTGTAGAAGCATTAATTGTACTTGAGATTGGTTATATGGAGATCAAGGTAACTTAATAAGTTGGCGTTTTTTATAGTTTCTTGTTTATGTTATGCTTAAATATTTTAGTTTGAAAAGTTTGTTTTCTATTTGTTGATATAGTTAACATTATTGTTTTATATCCAGATACAAATGAAGAGTTTGAAGAACTCACTGACAATATCATCGATCTCATTGGTATAGATGGAAAGGAAGGGGATCTTTCATCATCAAATTCTATCAAAGCATGATTTATATTTTGGTTCTGCTTAAAAGACTTTATTGAATTGTTGCTCTAAGAATTGTTATTTGCAAATGTTGTGATGTATTTGTTTCTTAAGGATTGTTGTTTTAAATGTTGTTTTAATATTTTGTAACTTTTGTTTGATGTATGTTGGATTTTTAGTATTAATGAACTTATGTATGTTAGATATAAATATCTAAGTATTGATAATATTTAAATGTTTAATTATTGGTTGTATTTTGAATAAATATGTAATTTTGATTTTAATGTGAATTTGTTGTCAATTTTGTCTAAAATCAGGTTAAATGGGTCGGGTTGTGTACACAACCCTATTACAAGTGTGTTGAGTGGGGTGTGTCATGTAACACAACCCAATTATAGTTAAGCGTGTTAAGTGGGTCGTGTCAGGTTACACGTTTCATATATGGGCCATGTTTGTGTTTGAGAAGTTGGACATGATTAATAATCGTGTCGTGTATTTGTCTAGCATTTTTGTGTTATACACATATCTTAACACGACACAATTAGACTTGTTTACCCTAATTGCCACCCCTACTTATATTCATGCCCACTCTTTCTAAATGTTTATCAAACCAAAGTGATGGACAAAGATATGAGAAAGCAAGCTTTATAAACTATATAGCAACTTGTAGGGGGAAAAATACAATTTAGAAAAACATCATACTGGAAGTATATAAAAGTTAATAAGAACTACACATACAAAAGAAGGGAAAAAAAATCTAAGTAACCACCTCCATAATTAAAAAAAAAACAAAAAGTGAAATTTCATTTATCTTCCAAATGAGAGATCGAGATTCAACTTCCTCTTACAACAATGATTAAAGGTTGTGATTTATTTATATTTATAAAGTAATTAACTTAAAATTTTTAAATAACTTTTTGTAATTTAAATTAATGCATAAAAGAGAAATAAATTTTAGATACCGACAAGAAAAAGGTACAGATGACATATATGACTTTTCATAGATTAGGAATGGAACACAATTAATACATCTCTCAAATTCTAAAAGAAAACAAGACAATCAAACATTTTGTTTTTCGTTATATTTCCCAATAAAAAAATAAATTAAAAAAACACATACCTAAGTCTTACACAATAACACACATGACAAACGCTTAAAATGAGGGGAAGGGATTGAAACGGGAGGAGAGATAAACCAAGCAATCATCTTTAGGCACAATGGTAGGGACATACGCGATCTCATCACAGCCGTCCGTCCTCTCCCGTCGGAAATCCAGTAGCGAAACAAACATGGCAATAAACACAACCAAATGGTTGATCGCATACCTCTGCCCCACACATTGATGTGGTCCAGCTCCAAACGCCAAGAAATTCCTTTTAAAAACCCGGTCCTCCACCCGCCCCTCTCCAAACCGATCTGGGTCAAACCGGTCCGGTTCCGTGAACCCTTGAAAACTGGACTCATACACAGATGGAAAAACAATGGTCCCCTTGGGCACCACGTATTCATCCGTCAACCGGAACTCCTCACCGGCGATATGCGGCACCATGGTCGCTGGTGGGCGGAACCGCACAACTTCTCTCGCCACCGCCTCTGTATACTTGAACCCCCGGACCATCTCCGGTGTCAAAAGCTCCCCGGAGAGAGGATTCCAAGCCGCCACCACCTCCTCCCGAACCCGGTAAAGAACATCCTGGTGAGACTCCAGCAAAGTCACAGCCCAAAGCAACGATGATGTGGACGCGTCCTGAGCGGCGAACAAGAAGTCAAACAAATGGCCACCGATCTTGTCAAGGTCCTCAGACTCTCTCTCACGCAGCATGTCTTGCATCCAGAAATCAACGAGACAAGTCGGCTCTTCCCCGGCCAGCATTTGGGTTTTGCTCTCAACGGCGCAGCGGCTGAGAGTGTGTATAAGCCGTGAAACAGCCTTTGTCGCCCGGCGGAAGGCGAAGCCAGGTAGATCAAACGGGATGGCCATTAACCCGACGTTGAAGAGATTGTAATCTACGTTAAATTTTTGGCGAGCTTCTTGGGAGAGATAAGGTCCAACGAAAACGGTCTGGGAAGTGTCGAGATTGAGGTCGCGGCAAAGAAGGCGGAGTTTGAGTGGAGATTTGGAGGAAGAGATGGAGAGCCAGTGGTTGAGATGGGTGAGGATGACCTTTTGCTGAAGATTTAGGTATGTGGAGAGAGCGCGAGGGGTGAAGTTAGGGGCGATGCGGCGGCGGAGATCTTTGTGGTCGTCGCCGAACATGTAGATGAGGTTGTGTTCGCCGAATAGTTTTTTACCAAAAGGGTGGCCGATGAGGTGGAAGGCGTTAGGGCGGACATTGGAGAAGACTAGGTGGGAGACTTCGCTGGAGCGGATGAAGAGAATGAAGCGGCCGACGAGGTAGTTGGCGGAGAGGCCCGAAAGAGAGGATTTGGCGGCGGTGGCTTGGTCGTGCCAGAATTTGGTTGGGTTGAGGATCATGGGGATGGTGCTGCCAAGGAAAGGGACGATAAAGGTGGGGCCGGGGAGTGGGCCCTTTTTCTTAATGTATGAGAACTGTTCATAGAGGAGGAGAGTGGCGATAGTGACGAGGAGGTAGGGAGCTGCGGCTGAGAAGATTGAAAGTAAATCTATTGCCATTGTTGTTGTTCTCTCTCTCTCTCTCTCTCTCTCTCTCTCTCTCCCGTGCTATGTTGCTATCTCTCCAGTGCTATATTGCTATAAATGGAGGGGAAGGAAGAAACTAAAGAGAGGGTTGACTGAAGATTGCTGGCTTGTGAGGTTGCTTGTGGCTTCTTGGAAAGAAGGGAAATAAAAAAAGGGTGCAGCTTTTTGAATTGAAGGCTGCGTTCAAAGGGAGGGAGAGGATTCAAAAGTGGGATCATCTGGAAACAAGAGAACAGCCAGGAGAGAGAAGAATTAAGCGGAAATATTTCAATTTAGACCGCAACCTTGTTAATTAAATGCAACAACATCTAGAAACAAATAATATATGTATAAAAATTATTTAATTATTGTCTCCAACTTAATTTTTTCTTGGTCATTTTATATATTTAATTATTTTTTCAAGTACCAACTTTACCCTTTTCCATATTCTTCTGGACATCAATTTTTTTTTATTTTTCCTAAAATGATCACTTGTGCAGCAAAGTAAACTCGCCTCCTTCCATTATTTTTTTGGTCGCTCTTCCTTTTTCCATGTGTTCTTTTGCCGATGCTGGAAAGCCGTATGTAATGCTTATCCCAAATGAAGAGCTTAAGTTTATTAATAGTTTATTGAAAAATAGAGGGGCAAATGGAAAAGAAAAAAAAAATAACAAGCGATGAACAAAGTCATAACTATTTCGTTTCAAAAAAATAATACTCCTTCCGTTCTTTTTTAGTTGTCACATTTAACTAATTCACACTGATTAAGAAAAAATTAGTTAAAATTAGTTGATTATCTATATTTTATAAAAAATCTATTATTTTCCAAAATTATCCCTATTTAAAATCTCACCCGTGGAGAATATAATTTAATCTTTAGTTGATTTTATTTTATTGTAAATTATACAAGTACATTAAATTAAAAGATAAATTTGAAAACAATTATTTAATCGTCGACATAAAAATTTTTTTATATGATGAGAAGAAAAGGAAAGTAAAAAGCTTCAAAAACACTGATCAAATTAAAAAGAATCTGAGGAAGTAATAAATTATTATAACGTCAAACTGTGACTATATAGATTATATAGATTTAACAAATTCTAAATGCAAAATATTTTTTATTAATAATAATATTATCAAATATAAAAATTCAATTGGATTTATACTTAATACTGGTTATTTAAATAAAAGTAATTTTCTTTTTACTATCAACAAGATTTTAAGATCTATAATACCTGAATTAATTGAAATATAATTTAGTGGCAACTGGACGTGAGCAAGTTTTTTAAAGTATTACATGCATCCACTTGTGGTCATACAAAGAGTTGATATCGGGTCTCACCCAAGCATGGAGTTTTTATGTGAAAACTTTTTATATTGCGATATAAATTTTTTTTTTAATATTTTTTATGAGGTTGAGGTGGAATAAAAAAAATCTAAATTATAAATAATAATTTTTGTTATTATTCATATTTGACAATAACCAGATTGCATATGTAAAAAGTTATTAAATGTTATCACTCATACAATGGCTACAAGAGAAACTGAAAAGAAAATAATTTTTGGTTGCGGAATTAAAACCAATGTATTTTAAAATTGGGAAACTTAACAAAGGACGCCCTCTTGCTAAAGAACCAATATTGTGTTTTTAAATGAGAATAACACTGCCATGGATTGTTGCTAAGAATATGATTCTCAAATTCAAACCCATTAAAAATTTTCGAACACAAATCTATAAGAAACAAGTTTACAATTTTTCATCTAAGTTGCCAACTCCATTCTATCCCACACCTGCTGAACCCTTCCCATTTGATATCTAAAAACAATTATCTTTACAAAACTAATACTTATTTATTACAAAATGATCATATTTATATCCTCAACAAATTTTTTAATGTGTTAATCTTCTCAAAAATTAAAAAAAAAACAATCAAATAAAATTTTTACATATACAAATATATATATATATATATATATATTATCAAGTATTTTGTTAACATCACAATTATATTAATTAATGTACTTACAAATTAAATTAAAAAATGAAATTAAAATGAGTTTTTATACTCTACAAGTCATAATTATAAAATAAAATCATGGATAGCTCACTTTTTTGTGCTTGGAAACTAATAAATATTATCAACTAATTAATGAATAATAAGATATATATCAAAATGAATATTGCAATATGACTAGTTGATTTCAATAGATTCATAAAAAAATAAAATGTGAAACTATTGAAAGATTCAGGATTTCAAACCCTTTAACTAGTAACAAAAAGAATAGAAGATTTATTTTTTTCTTTTTAATTTAGAGTTCAATATGAAAAAAACTCCTTAAAGTTTGGATGATTGAAATAAATATTTCCATTGGAAGAAGGCAATTTTTAAAATTAAAGTAACATTGATAGAGAACCTATAAACAATGATAGTAATTAATTAAGTGCGTATCTTATGATATGTATATATACTTGCATATGAAGGAAAAAAAGACTGTAGCAAAAGTAAAAAAAATGAAAAAAAAAAAAATACTTCTCATTTTGTTCAGAAGTTAAAATTTTGTTTCAAATAATATTTACGTCAAAAAAATACACGACATTACTCACTATTAACAATTTTGAGAGAGGAAAAAATATTCACTAAATTTCTATTGTTTACTTCATAACTCTTATAATCTAGGAAGTACAAATGACACATTATAATATAACAACTCCTTATTTATATAGTTATCGCTGACTATTTGAAACCATAAATGTAAGATGAAGTTAGACTATGGCTATAATGTATATATTCTTGTTGTTTTAATTTTCAAACATTCTTCTCTATGAGCATTGTGAAATAAGTCTTTAAAATCTTTCTCATTTTAGTACTCTTCAAAGTTCATTTTTCACTTTATTGAACTTACAAGTTTGTGTTTTAAAACTAACTGACCCATCTTTGTATTCATATTACTTTAAACATCATATCAGTAATTGATAAGCTAACATAACATCTCTCGCAAATCAAATTTCAAGGATCGCAATTATTATATTATTTTTTAATTAATTTTTTAATCGAGTTATTTATTAATTACTTGTAGATAAATAAATTTGCAATATATTTGTATGAAGCTAAATATGCCAAATGATAAAAAGAAACAAAGATTGTTAAGTAATTAAAAGATTCAAAAGAAACATAGCAAAATATAATTCAGGAATAACATATGGTCACCAAGCTCAACAAATGGTTGACGGAAAAAAAAATTTAACAATTTTTTTCCTTTTCATGGGGCATTCAAGGTTGATTTTTTAGTTTTTATGAGAGATTGTTTTTGAAGAATTAATGAAAATATTTAGTGAGATAAATATAAATTTTTTGATATCTAATTCACAACATAAATTTAAAGCAGCAGGTCAAATGTCATGAGATTGATTTATTAATAATATTAATGAAGCCAATTAGATTCGAACACTTCTAGAAAAATCAATAAATCACTAACATGCCGTTTACTTATAATTTTTACTATTAATTAATTTTTAATTGGATATTAAAAAATAATCTCCTGTGTTTGGAGTTGAGAAGGTGTATTTGCCTAGTACTTATTTTTTCCAATGAGAAGTGACTCACCATTTCTGGGTGTTATATGTTGTCCCGCTACTTTTTAAGAGTAGGAAAAATGAAAAGTGTTTAATAATCCCAAATAATTTTGCACTTTCCCTCTTTATTGAGCAAATCTTTTTCAACCCAGATTCCCCAAACGGTGTTAAATAGGGGGGTTGGTGGTGAAAATTACCAGAGTAACCCATGAGTGGAGAAACTTCTCCAGCTCCGTGAAATAACGAGATTGCCCTCCATCTTCTCAGTAGCCGTATACGGTTGGATGGTTGGATTTACGATCTATCAAGATCCATAAAACCCTTTCTCTATCGAAGGCGCAACTATTCATCTTCTACATATTGTGGTGAAGCCGGTGGAGAACCTTTTCCCCTCTTCCGTCTTACTCACGAGCACCGTGGTTCATCTTCTTTGAATCCATTGTTCTCTTATTGAAAGCCATGCATTGAAGAAGTTTCTCCAAGGAAAATCTCAGCTGAGAGGTGAGAACACTTGCCTAGATCGCAACCTTCAAGCAGGATGACAATAATACTATGTGTGGTGTTTGGATGTTTATCTCCTATGTTTACAGTTTGGATCATTATCTCGTGTAGCATTGGTTCCTTTCTGTGTGAAATACAACATTTCGTGATGTGTATTTGCTTAAGTTTGTCATTTACTATCTATCTTACTGTGTAATATTTTTGTTTTATGTGTAAAATAAGGTATTTTTGTGTGAAATAAGGTTTTCGTGTGTAAAATAAGGTGTTCGTGTTTAAGATAGTGATATGATTTTAGTTTTTTTTTTCCACAATAGAAGATGGCCATGACATTTGTAAATGCATGGTGTTATCTTGCTCCTATTATGGAATTGATCTCCGCATTGAGAAAGGAAATGAACATGCAGCATTGAGAGATACTCCAAGGAACCTCTTTTGGTCATTTGATGGATGTTGCACCCATCACGCAAGAGAGAGAGGTTCTTGACGCACTGCTGCAAGTGTATGATGATTGCATCCAGAACTTCAAGATAGGAGAGAGCATGCTGCCATTCAGAGTAGAAGACGTAATACTTATTCTCGGCCTTCGCTACGAAGATGATATTGTATAGTTCAAGCACGAGAGGCTCCAATGTGAGTTTGAGAAGACATTCCTCAGTAAAATGCATAACCGTTACCGTGACATAATTAAATACAACCTATTCAGGCTCGTGTGAAGGAACGACAATGAGAAGGAGACATTTGTGAAGCTTCTGCTGTTCTACTTCATGACCACCATCTTCTTCCCAACACTTCTCTTAATGTGCCAATATTCTTGGCCAAGTAAGCTTATGATCTTCCCACACTCGGTCATTATGCTTAGGTACATACCATTCATAAGTGCCTGATTGCCAATCTCCCAATGACGACAACACATGTGAAACTGCGGTGCAACAAAAAGTACACCACCACAGGTTATTTAAAAGGGTGCACCTTGCCCTCATCATTTGGTTATACCATGTTACAGACAGTGTAAAGAAACAACACTGAGAAAGACACCCTGAATAATGTGGTATGAGAAAAACAATTACATCAAGGTAACTTCAATCGGTCCTCTATTGAAGTGGCTTAAAGGGAAAGAAGTAAGTTTGTTATCTACTTATGTGAAATTTTTGCAAACATGCAATATGAGTTATTTCCTGTGCATAAGAATGGTGTGTTGTGTATAATATTATCGTCCTATGTATAAAATAGTTTTAATATGTATAATAATCTCTATATGTGTAGAAAACTATTTTTATGTGTATAATAATGGTTTTTTATGTACCATAGTGTCTTCATGTGAAATTTTATAATTTTCTATGTAGAATAACTATTTTGTGTGTATAGGAAAGTTTTTCATGTGTATAATAAGACTCACTCGTGTAATATATGACAAATTTTAAATTTCTACGAACTTGTTCTAGCTAATAATGAGGAGAATGAATTGGTTGGCATTGCTAGGCGGGAGGGCCGAAAGAAAGGGTCTGAGAGGTCGTTTGAAGTGGGCAACAGAAAGAAAAGGGCTTGACAACATTCCCGCCAACCAGGCTTATGGAAAAAAAAAAACAGCCCCCTCCCACGGAGTTTTATGGAAAACCAAGCCGAGAGCTGACAAGAAAGCGATCCCGAAAGGATTCCCCCCAGTCAACTCATCAAAATTCTCATACTATCAATCATAAAGAGACGATGATGATGTGTGTAACCTCTTCTATCTGGTATTAGAGGAATTTCATGAACTGTGCGCGTGTTTAGACGAGCACAATGCAAAGGATGAAAGGCTGTAGAGGGTCGTCTCAAGGTCACTGTCATTGGATTGTAACATCCAGCAGGAAACAATGGATCGCTCTCCTCCTCCTTCTTCATGTATGAGGTTTAAGCAAGTAGCACGGTCTTGGAGAGGCCAGTCTGACCAAAGTCGATAAAGGGATACTTCAGAAACGGTCGCTGATTTTCCTTATCTCGATGGCATCCAAGAAGAGATACCTCTACTGAATACACCCAAATGAAAATCCTATTCCTAAGGCCCCAATGCCTTTCCCTATTGCAGAGCTTGCCCTTGTTATAGAGACTTCTACCACCGAAGGTGGTAAAGTTGATACATCGCGAAGGCATGTAATGCGCCACATGGCTAAAGTAAACATAACTAAAGCTGGCCCTACCAAACTATCTCCGAAGAGGCTTCCCGTCACGCCCCGAACCCGAAGCATTGACAAATGGCCGTATACCTACAAGACCATAACCAAGTAGGCACGCAAGGCCTCAGTACCTGTCTCACACTAGAAAAGCAACATTTAACAGAGACACTAACTTCAAAAGTAAAGGAGAGTCACAATGTTCGAAGTACAACAAAACACATAATAAAGTTTGACATAACACTTAAACAAAGACAAAAATATCTAAGTTCACAAGATAGCGAGTTAATCAACTTGTTAACAATTAGACGATGACTTGCTCAACGGCCTCGCTAAGCTGACCACCACTCAACCATACTCCTGATCTGAAAGAAAAGGAGAATAACTTAATGAGCTTAGGAGCCCGATAAGCAACTATTAAAAATATTGGGATCATAATGAGTTTAGAATTTTCAAAAACATACTCAGATGTGACATTGCACAATAAATATCAGAATAAAAACTAGAAATCAGAATATTTCAAAGCAGATATACTTTATCAAAAGAACGAGCATAAAAGTCTCCCAAATAACTTATGCCAAAACAAAACATCAGAATTCATTTGTTTAAACTCGGTGACTCGAGTCAGATTTCAGAGCTCATATGATTATCCTCGGTGACCCAAGCCAAAATATTAGAAGTCATTATTTTTCATCGACGAAACTGTGCGAAACTATAGTTTCTATGTCAGAAGTATGTGTCGACACGGCCAATGTTTAACCCCAAGTGACAGGGTTATTGCATAGTTAATTGGGGATTAATTTGTATATCAAAATATTAAATGTTCACAAAATAATAAACTATCAAAGTCAATAGAGAGCAAATACAAAGCATTCCACCAAGCAAAAATATCTGTATTCATATGATCCCGTTTTTGATAATACCAAAATAATCCAGTATTTTAATATAACTTGAAAAGTAATTCTTAAACATCTTCAACTAATTGAAACTTTTTAAATAATGGATGAAAATATGATATCAGGAAGTTTGCTAAAAATTTAACTAAAAAAAACCTTTATAATGATCACATACTTCTGAAAGTATACATAATCAAACTTTAATAACTTTTGAATAAACCATATAAATAATCAAAATTTAAATAACTATTAAATAAACTAGAAATTAAAACTAAGTAATTAAATAACTAATAAAAATACAAACAATGAGAAATTTAATTAATATTAAATAAAACTAATTCAATGAATAACCAAAAAAAAAAAAGTGTCATTACCAAGATAAATAAGTGAACAAAATAAAAATGGCAATTTATCAAGAGTCAAAATGCATATACATATACAGGTATTTATATGTGGTTTATTTACCCGGAAAAATTTCCAAGCTATATAATCCACTCGGACACTAAAATCAGAACTCAAACAAAGGCCCTAAACATAAACATTACACTTTGGCTTAGATTCCAAAGTTTAATTAAAAACAATAACCATTGATCAAACCAAACTAGCTACTTAGTTACTAAATCAGACACACACCATGCATTTAGTCTTGGACAACTAAAGACAATAATGGCAATAGTAATGAGACACAAATGCAGACACAACAATATGATTAGAACACAAGATTATCATCAAGCAGATAAAGGCCATCATATTACTGACCCCTACTAATCATCATCCATGAGTAAAAAATAAATATTCACAAGAAAATGTTTGGACATTGATGGAATAAATGTCTCATCAATATATTAATATTGTGAAGCGTAAGGTTGGAAAAGTCAGGTGGTGTATGGTTGTGGCATTAGGATAGTGGTTTAAAGTCTGAATGGAAGTCATCTTGTTGAACTACAATAACGGAACTAATCAAATTTTGATAAAACTAAAACAAATCACAATAAAGACTTCAATTAAATTTTTTTCAAATTAATGAATTTTTCACTAATATTAATATCAGTATCTTTAGGATTAATTATTAAATTATTTATTAAATAATTAATTCTTGTACAAAAAAGGCTGGTAAGGTAACTCATGATGCTTGGTAAGGATTTTTAGAGTAATCCCACGACTAAAACATAGATTATCAAAGGCAACTATTGATGTGATGACATGATGATGACTATCCTATAAGAAGATGGAGAAGCACCCATAAACTTTAAAGCCCACGTACATCTACGCCTTTTAAAAAAATCTACTGTAAAGTATGCCAACCCTTTCTATCATAAAACAACAACATAACATTATAACTGATTAAAAAAAAACATAATTATACTCATAATTGCCTATAAGACTAATTCATTCTTGGGCTATAAATCTAATGGTTTGCATAAGAATCACAAAGAATAAAATTATTTAATTAAAGAAAGCTATGTACCAACATATACAAATAAAAAAAACTCAATTTCTAAACAGACAACTCATTAATCTAAACAACAAACATTATCAAATCAAGATCTAAAAGAGAATAGAGACTATTATACATTTGGCAAAAGATCCGATGACGGGTTGCTTACCTCAACAACAATAGCGCACCAACGAAAACCCTTCTCTCGTCCTCGCCACCGTCACCACACGCAAAAAGGGAGAAGAGAAATGAAGATAGATCTCCCCCCTTTCTTATTCCAAATGGGGATCTAAAATGGAAGAAATGAAGAGAAGGCTAGTGTTTTGAAAACCTAAAATAAAATATAAAGATAAATATAAAAAGGGAGGGTTTTTTTTTCTCCGTAACTACCAAGCATGGAAAATGAAAACAAAAAAAAAATTAATTGTGTGGATCCCACACTTCCATCGAAGAAATCCCAAGTGAGGGCCCCAATGAGGAAGGCCCCATTGAGGAGAGCTCCACCAAAAAAATCTACACCTAAGAAAGCAACACCTAAGGGAGCACGAACTACGAGGACCCGTGGTCCAAAAAACGCCCCATCGAAGAGAATGTTCGCATTTGACTCCAATTCAACTGATGTATCAGATACCAAACTAGAGGCCTTACCATAAGTCGACATACTTGTAGAATCCCTCATCTGGATCGAAGAGTGGAATAGAGGAAAACAACTCGCTTGCAATAGTACTGTACGAGGGTCCACTAAAAAAGTAGACCCCGCCTGGTTTCCTACAACAAAAGAAGAACTATGCAGGTTTTTGGGAGCCTGAAACAGTTGGAACAAGCAGCTATTACGCATTACTCGAATACCCAAGTCGACAAGTAGGTTATTCTCCCTATGAACCTTCTACATAAGAAAACAATAATTATTAGCATCTTGATATGTATGTTCCCATTCATTTTTATCACTTGTGTGTTTAATATCTACTTGCCGTATAATTGACACAGCCCTTTTGCGTGTTAACCGCAAGTGTATGGGTTTATCGAAGTAATAATACCTCGGTGAGAGGGTAGTCAAATCCTCAGGAATAGTGCATAGAAACACAAAGATTGTTATTTAACTAGAATGAAAATGAGTTGATGGTGATGTGAAAACAAATTAATGCAAGTAAAAATAAGAAAAGAAGAAAGAGGCGCAAATAAAAGATAGGAGAGGCAATCGACGATAAATGGGGCACCCGGACATTGCTGACCCCAGCACTATTGTTTCAAGTGCAAAACCAATCATTATACTTCCTAACTGAAGTCTAACGAGTCGTGGAGATCCTTAAACACACAATCCCAAAACTTAAGTTCAACCGTGACTAACCCTACACTATACCTCGGTGGAGAAATCTCTCAGTCTCTACACCTCACACTGTGCTAGGTTGCTTTAGACTCTAGGATTCCAAGTGATAAACCCTATTCCCTAATACAGATCTAACCCTTTGGTTCAGGCAAAAGACCCCTAGTCACAATTAAGCCCCAAATACTAAGGATTACTTCAACGCTTCACTCTATTACTTGCGCAACTAAGCCCCAGCGGAGTTAATCTCTTAACACTTCACTCTATTGTGACCACAAAGAACTCTTGGAATGTAGAGGTAGGATAAATCACACTAGAGGGGAAAGTGGCATTCTGCTACCTCTCGACTCACCATCTCAACCCTCTCCAATCCAGCATTGTCTAATCCTCATAGTGTGTCACTCATCCATAAGGATTACCAACATGGATTCTCAACCCTAGTGTCATTCTAAGGGAAAATCAACTCAACAAGCATTCAAGATTGGAGCTCAATTAAAAACATCAATTAAGGAAAGTATAATAAAAGGTCAAAGAAACAATATCATCCTAGGGTTTACAAGTCCAAGCACCCACTAAGGGTTTAGCTTTCCATGGAGCAAAATACAATCAACAATGAAGTCAAAAGTAAAGAGATGCAATCCATGAATAAAACCCCCTTGGTGTTCGTGTCAATGGTCTTGAGGAGTGGCCGCGTCTTCTTTAAAAGTCCCATTGTCAAGCCTAGGATACACCTCGCCGGATCGTTGCCGACAAAAGCTCCCCCAATAACTCTCTTCCAAAGGAAACACATTGTCAAAGGCCGTAAACCTCTCCAAAAGCCTAGCCAAAGCCTTTCCAAATCCTAGCCGCAAGCGCCTCCAAAGATGGAGAAAGATAAGAAAAAGATGGGGAAAAAGATTCTCAAATCTGGCTGAAATCGTGACTTAAATAGGGTAGCAATCATGCATCCATGCGGGCGTGTGGAATTTCCACACGCCCATATGAATTTGCAGAAATTCGGTTTTCAGCGGCCCATGAATAGTAACTACTACAGTAAATTGATATAGTGATTTCCTATGGTACTTACTACAGTACCCTGCCAAAAACACTCCCAAATCCACACTCTTCATCGAGACAACATAAACAGGAACACGTCTATGTTGTAGATCACATTGCATTTTCAAATAAAGCACATTTGACGAGAATCTTGCTAGGCTTTTACAAGTCGGAACACATGAGTGTGAATACCTTTGTCCCCTCAAATTTTCATATTCTATTGAGCATAATGGAGGTTGGCACACTTATATGTCTTTGGGCACAACTTGTGTCTACTCGTGTGTTCACTTCAAGATTCCAGTAACATAATACATTCGTAATCTACTTCGGCTTCTTTCTTCTCTATTTAGCTCCACAACCCTATATGCGTAAAAGAACACAAAACCACATGTATTAGCGATAAAATATGAGAAAAATAATGCTAATCGTAAGAAAAAAATACATCATATTACAAATACACAAGTACTTATCAATAATATATGATGACTGTGTAATATACTTGCTTCATGTGTATTATAAAGTTTAGCTGCACATGCTTGTCATTGTGTAAGTGCATGTCAATTTTTTTTCCCCAAAAACAAATAAATAAATTTAAAAAATTAATTCAAAAAATTTGATAAATAATTTTTAAAGATGAAGGGCTGGAATCCAATTTGTTTTTGTTTTCTTTTTACCTTCGGGGTAAGTAAAGACCTCTCTAGAAAAAGAGCATATAAAATGAGAAAAAGAAAAGGTTGTTATAATCTTCGGACCAAGCTGAGCTGATTCAATGTTCAAAGTACAGCGGCGGCTACGGAACGCTGATTTGGACTGTTTGGGTTGCAAGATTTTAATGAATTCAAAGCTTTGATGAACTATTGACTTGAATATTTATTGTGTATGAGTTTTGGGAAGTGTACATTTGTTGAGGAAAATAAGTTTAATTTAGTCAATGAAGTTGGTGAATAAAAGATTGTGACTATTTGGCAAAAACGTAGAATATATCTTATTTTGTTCCGATCTGCTGACTAGCTAGACCTTCTTGTTCACATTGACTTTATTTAAAGTTTTAAATATTATACTTAATTTATTTAATATTTTATCTTTAAACTTTCAAATGTTTGTGAAAATTTGAACTCATCACCCATCACACATCCGATGTGAAAAGCAAATTCACTAACTAATCTTGCATTTAATATTATTTGTAAACTAGCCAATAGTCCTCAATTTGTTCAAGATGAATTAATTTCCATATTACTTTGCATGTAAATAAATACATAAGATATTAATTTAGGATTTTTTTACTTGTAGTTTTGTAAGGAATTCAATTTTGATATGTTCTTTAAAATTAATCACATGTTTGTTTGTATATGGCGTTAATCTTTTGTGGCAACAAGATTTTATAAGGTATGAGGGAAAAAAAATTGGATCCATCTTTTAATAATTTTATAATATATTTTTTAATACGTAAATGTGAAAATTTATTTATAAATAATTTCAATCAAGGAAGTGAGAATAGAAATTATTGCAAAAATAATCAAAATACTAGTGGCAATATATGCAGATAAGGAACTATAATTCATCGTTACATTTACATCATATTTAAAGTAGTCTAAAGAAACACTTCCGTAGATGTATTTTATTTTATCATTTTAATCATGTGGATGACTCTTTTAAATAGTCAATAAAAGTTTGCTTTCTTTTAAAATAAGTATATATATTCTGCAATTTTTTTTTCAAAACTCAAGAAAAAATAATATTCAGAACCCAAAATTATTTTTTAAATCAAATAAACTATTGTATTCAGGGGGTCCAAAATTATTTTTTTAATCAAATAAACTATTGTATGCAAGGGGGCACCTACCCCCTTCCCCTTTTTTCCTCCCTGTCCCCAGCGAACCCCCCTTCTTTTACCCCTCTCTCTCCCTTCTGCCCTATTGTCTGCAATGAACCCCCCTTGTTAGGAAATATTTCCTTTGATGTGTTATATTTATCTCTATAATTGTCATAGATCTCCTAGCACCGAACGAAAGTCTCATGTCTCTAGATCACATGTTGAAATTGAGAAACAATCTCCTCTTTTTCTCGAAATAGTGGCTAGAGTTAGAAAGAAGAGAGAGCTTTGGGATTTTTCTCATTAGAGAATTGATTGATTGATTGCAAGGTTAGAAATGAGTCATATTTATAGAAACTTCATAAAACATGATAAACATTATTTAATTATGAAGTCCTATTCAAAATATGAACCTCCATAATATGATAAACATTAACATAGGAGTTCTATTAGATATATGAATCCTAATATAATTAAAACCATTTTTGTCTTTGAGTGCTTATAATTTTGATTAACTACTCGACTCCATCTAATTTAAATCAAAATTTAAATTTAAGACAAAAACCCAAGATCAATTTACAATTTCACTCATCGTATGAAGTAAAATTATAAATTGATAATTTTACCACTGCACTCAAAACGAGACTGATTCTTTATCTTTTTATGCGTGCTTCCCTAGGTTTGTTCCGATTGACAATGCGAGGATACTAAAGGACATGGGTGACATCTAGCCAGCCTCTTGGCCCCACGTTGTAAACTAATTGAAGACGAATGAGTAGATCATTATGGACTTTTCCGATTATGATTATCATATGTGTATAAATCCTTCATTCTGGTATACCACCGAGTGAGAGTCATGGTAATTGTCAAGCTCACTGAACTCGATGGTATGCTAATAACCATAGTAGAGTAAGATTACTAAACTACCTTTGTGCTCCACATGATTAGTTTGACTGCCTTGGCCAAGGTCTTCTAATATCACATACTTATAATTCCTTTTTGGTAATTATTCATAACTGTTACTTGCCCAACATAGTCGCACTTCGAGGTCAACCCTACTAAAAGGTAAACTAAGCCTAACAACTGTAGTAACGGACTAGACATCACAAATACATTATGATTATGACACCTCAAGTCTAACGTCCACTCATATGATTATAACCAACAATCCCAATCATTGACTATCCAAGAGTAAAACCCATGTGATTGAATTGTTGCGAATCATGTTTGATTATACCAATCATAGTGACGTATTTATGACATATGCTCCCACTATTTCAAAGTGTTCAAATAGAACTCTTTGTCAAAGTATATGTCATAGAAATCCTTACAAACCTTTAACGCCCTCTTTATCCCAAAAAGAGTAGAAGGTTTAACTTAATACACATGAACTATGATATTCAAGACTAATTAAAAATGCCATCACAAGATTTATATGAACATCAAAGTAAATGTCTGTTAATAATAATAAGATGTATAATATAAATGAAATTCCCTAATACAAATATCCTAGTTGGTGTTCGAGGGCATAGTCCTAACAAT
The DNA here is from genome assembly GCF_009730915.1 of Dioscorea cayenensis subsp. rotundata. Classification (NCBI taxonomy): domain Eukaryota; kingdom Viridiplantae; phylum Streptophyta; class Magnoliopsida; order Dioscoreales; family Dioscoreaceae; genus Dioscorea; species Dioscorea cayenensis. The sequence continues at coordinate 101,228 of NW_024087205.1, forward strand.
CTCGCAGTTACACTCAATGTCAACAACTATGGTAGCTTACACCCATCTTCTCTGGATGTCGATCTAGCATGCCTTGTGATAGTGGCTTGGTGAGTGGGTCAACTAAGTTATCCGCTGAGGCTATTTTCTAAATGACTATGTCGCCTCTTCCAACGATTTCTCAAATGATGTGGTACCACCGCTCGATATGTTTGGATTTACTGTGACACCTTGGTTCCTTCGCCTGTGCTATAGCTCTATTGCTCTCACGATAAAGTGATAACAAGAGCTTCCTCAATTGGAACCACCAGATGTTCTATCAAAAACTTCTTAATCTAAACAACATTCGATGCAACCACATATTCAATCTTAGTGGCGAAATCTATAGTAGAACCTTACAACTATTTCATCACACTGCTTTACCATTAAGAGTGAATATAAACCCTTAAGTGGATTTTCGGGCATTAACATTAGACTGAAAGTACGAATCTGTGTATCCATTCACACTTAACTCTACATTGCTATAGATTAGAAGCATATCTTTAGTCCTTCTCAAAACTTCAGCATATACTTCAGCATATACTTCACAACTATCCAAAACTCTTCCTTTGAGAAGCACATGCCCCCATAAAGAAATGGGCAAGTCTGTGCAACTATGCATAGAACGAATCATGTCCAACACGATTCGATTCCTATGCTCAGTGACCCCATTCAGTTGAGGAGTCACTGGTGGTGTTAGTTTTGAAACTATCCCATGTTCCTTCAAGAACAAGTAAAACTTATCACTCATATACACGCCACCACAATTCGAATACGGTGTCTTTATATAATGACTAGTATGATTTTCCACTAAAGCCTTATGCTTTGGGAACATGTCAAGTGCCTTTGACTTGTTTTTCATCAAGTATACATAACTATACTTTGAATGATCATCAGTAAAATTATGAAAAAGTGGAAATCACAACGAGCCATCTCGTTGATCAGCCCACGAACATCGGTGTACACTAAATCCAAAACTTGTGATGCCCTCTCAAGATGTCCAGTGATAGGGGATTTGACCATCTTGCCAAAGAGACAAGACTCACATGTCGGATAGGGATCTAATCCCAATAGACCTATAAGGTCATCTTTCTCCAACTCATGAGTCCTTTGTTCTCCAACATGACCTAGTCTCAAATGGAATACAAGTTTTTTGATTTATCTCATGCCTACCATGTCTTTCAGTTATAGCATTCAAGACACATTTATTTTGAACGTTCAGATAATACAATCCATTTAGTAAGGAGGCATTCCCAACTCATTTATTTCCAAAATAAATGTCAATTAGTTTAACAAAATTTAAAGACATTTCCTTTTCTTAATAAAACTAGAACATAAACAATGTTCTTTGACCCATTTGGTAATACTAAAAACTTCTCTAAAACTAAGACATATCCAGAATATAAATGAATAGAAGTAGATCCTATGTGAGTTGCTCTTTGTCCACTACCCACGTTGATCATCACCTCTTGTTCATCCAGCTTCCACCATCTTTCCTAATACAAACATGAGCACTAGCTCTTGAATCAAGAATCTAAGAAGTAGAAAATACAGAAGTTAAATATTTTTTTTTGAAAACAAATCATTTCATTCCTATAGCGCCATCGGCTTTGAGCTGTGGGCAATCGCTTATCCAATGACCGCCCTCACCACAATGGAAACACTTGCCTCTTTGCTTGGAGCTATTATCCACATGAGCCATACCTTTCTTCTTACCTACTTCTCCCACAGATTTAGGAGCCAAAACATTCTTGGCTACCTTTTTCTTCTTGGGCTTTAAGGGCCTAGAAGTAGAGATAGCCAAAACAACAACATCCTTCCATTTAGTCTTCATTTGTGACTGAGTACTCACTAGCTTATTGAGAAGACCCGCAAGTGTGTACTCAATATAATTCATGTTAAAATTAATGATAAACTTAGAGAATGAATCAGGAAGAGATTGCAAGATGAAATCTACCTGAAGGTTGTAGTCCATGGTAAAGTTAAGAGCCTCCAACCTCTCAATCGTAGAGATCATCCTGAGGATATGCTCTACAACTTCACCACCCTCACTCATCTTTACCCTAAAAAGTTCTCTCGATATTTCATGCTGAACAGTTAGACTATGCTCTCCATAAAGCTCTTGTAAGTGCAACTTACTAATCTCGCATCACTCATTTTCTTATGAGTGAGTTGTATATCACTACTATGGAAGCTAGCATATAGCTCCTTACTCACAAGTCGTCATCGAGCCATTTTACATAAATACCTTGTTTTTCCTTACTTTCCTCCAGTGGAGGCTCGGTAGAAATATCGACCTCAAGAATGTACTCGATTAGCTCTAAATTGAGCATTATTCTCAAATTCCTGAGCCAATCTACATAATTGGGCCTAGTAAGGATATTTTTCTTAAACAAAATATTAAGTGGGTTATTAGTCATATCGAAAAATAAACTTCAAGAAAATAAAAACCAGATTATTAGTTCACTTATATTATGCCCAAGTTATATTTTGGTCTTTTAAATAAAACTTGACTCCCACTACATTTTTCGCAAATCTACACTCCAACTATAGAAATCAGAAATCCTCGTTGGTAGGATTTCATAATGAGTGATAGTGTTCTCTATTATATCCAATGGAGGTCAACTCATAAAGTATGATTGCACCACAAGAGTCAATAAAGTGGTGTCCCATGCCAACCTATTGCATAAGTAGTCTAATCAATTTTGGCCCATAGTTCACCAAGCCTCAACCTATGTAGTTTAATTGGCCCATAAACTATCCAAGTCAAGTCCACAAAATTCTATCAATCTAACAATTCAATTCCACCCCCTCAACCCTTATAGTATAATTGGGGAGAAATTTGTTTAACGGCATCCAATGCACTAAATATTCTTAAAGTTATAAGCGAATACAAGACCCCATAATATAGGGAAGATATCATAAGCCCTCATAACTCTAATCACCCAAAGCTTGGTGGAGAGCTAAGAAATCTCGTGCCCTTCAACTTAGTGTTTTATTTTGGGAGAATTTATTTGCATGTGCTTAATTAGGTCTCATATTATATCAACCAGACATGTATAAAATATGACATACATACATATTCAAGCCATCACACGCATACAATTATGAACATATAAGATTAACCTAATTTAATAGGTTAATTTAAAAAATAAAATCATAATGTATTACATGGCTTTGCGTTCCATACAAAAGAAGGACTTCACGCTAGGCTTCTTGATCCACGTATTCTCGGACTCTTGTGTCAATTAGTTATATTTTTCTTTTAAAATTTACAAATACGTATTCTAGATATAATCTATTTTTGTAAAAAAATTAAAAATACATTGGATGCAATATGGCCAAAATACATAAACACAAAATAAAATAAATATAAAAAACCCTAAAATTCATGATCGTATGCCTTCCATCCATTCAACACATCAAAAGAGAAAAAAAATCAACCATATATTACATTGGTGTTGGTCCAATTTTATTTAAAATAGAATAAATAAGCATGTGCGCCCCATGCGTTGTCAGTGCTCACAAAAAACATTTACGTGGGACCCACACAATTGTAATTTATTTAATTATTTATTTATATATTATATATATAAATTTCAAATAAATTAAGTTCGCATAGTGCTGCTCATCAGCATTGAGCAACACAACTTTTTGATTTATTATATATATATATATATATATATTTCATTATTATTATTATAATAAAAGTTTTAAATAAATCATGGACCCCTAATTCATAAAATAAAAATCATACATAAAATTTAATTTTATTTTACCATATATATTTTGATTCCATATAATAATCAAATTATGATCACCAATGAAATTATATGATTTAAATTTAATGTTTATTAAAACAATTAACTTGCCTCTAATGCCACTATTTGGAAATATTGCAAAATTATTTAATACCATTAGAGGCATGCATAATAAGAATGAAATTGCAATATGATATAATTGTTTTAATGAACACTTTATTTTAATTGAAAGACTTAGAAAATTATCTCTTGATTTTTGAAAACCTTTCTTTTGATGTGCCATATTTGTCCCTCGGATTGTCATAGATCTCCTAGCGCCGAACGAAAGTCCGACTTCTCTAGATCACACACCAGAATTAAGAAACAATCTCCTCTTTTTCTCCAAATAGTGGCCAGGGTTAGAGATGAAGAGAAAGCTTCGGGATTTTTTTCACTAGAGAATTGATTGAATAAATCTATGGTTATAAATGAGTCATATTTTTTATAGACTTTATAAAACATGATAAATATTATTCAATTATGAAGTCCTATTCAAAAGACGAACCTTCATAATATGATAAACATTATCATAGGAGTTCAATTAGAAATATAAATCCTAATGTAACTAAAACCACTTTTGTCATTGAGTTCTTATAATTTTGATTAACTATTTGACTCCATCAAATTTAAATCAAAATTTAAACTTAAGATAAAAACATTAGACCAATTTACAATTTCACTCATCCCCCGAAGTAAAATTGTAAATTGACAATTTTACCCTATCACTCAAAACGAGACTGATTCTTTATTTCTTTCTGTGTGACTCCCTAGGTTTGTTCCGATAGGAAATAGGAGGATATCAAAGGACATGGGTGAACCTAGACAGCCCCGTGGCCCTACGTCGTAACCCAATTGAACACAAATGAGTAGATCATTACGAACCTTTACGATTACGATTACCATATGTGTATAAATCCTTCATTCTTGTATCTCAACTAGGTGAGAGTCATAATAATTGTTAAACTCACTAAACTTGATAGTATGCTAATAACCACAGTAGAGTAAAATTATCAAACTATGCTTTAAATCCCACATGATTAGTTATACTTCCTTGACCAAGGTCTTCTAATCTCACATACTTATAATTGCATAGGATATTAACTCATTTAATTTCGAGAGAACGAATTCCTTCTTGGTGATCGCTCACAACTGCTACTTGTCTGACATAGTCGCACTTCGAGGTCGGCCTTACCACAAGGTAAACTAAGCCTAACCATTCTAGTAACAAACAAGTATATTGTGATAATGACATCTCAGGTCTATGGTCCACTGTTATGATCATAACCAACAATCCTAATCATTGACAGTTCAAGAGTAAAACCCATGTAATTAGATTATTGCTAGTCAGGTTTGAATATACCAATCCCAGTGATGTATTTATAACATATGTTCCCACTATTCTATAGTGTTTAACTAGCACTCTTTCTCAAATTATATATCATACAAATTCTTATTAACATTTAATTTCCACTTAAAGATTTTCCGATTTGCGAACTATTTGAGTGTATAAGTAGCAAATCCTTCTAGTGCCTTTCTCTTTATTCCACAAAGAGTAAAATGTTTAACTTAATACATATGGACAATGATGTTTGAGACTAATTAAAAATGGCATCACAAGATTTATATGAACATCAAAATAAATGAGTATTATTAATAATAAGATGTATAATATAAATGAAATGGCCTAATACAAGTATCCTCATTGGCATTCGAGAGTATAATCCTAACACCCGCTCTCTCTCTCTTTGAGTTTTTTATTTTATTTTATAAAATATCCCTATCTCTAGGGTGTTTTACTTTTACTTTTTTAAAAAAAATAATTTTTTAGCAAATTAATACCTGTCATCTAAACATAATAATTTTTTACAAAAATATTTACAATTTTTTTATTTAGTTTCTTGATATTTTATAAATTATTTTTATGTAGTATAATAAAAATCTATGTTTTAATTTTTTTGGTTTTTTTATAAATTAGTTTATATAATATATAAAATTATATTCTTATATGAGTTCTTTTTAAAAATTTAGTTTTTGGCACCTGATTTTTTTATAAATTCAATTATAAATTAACATATAAATAAATTTAAAAATGTGAAAAATCTTTTTGTAATTTGCCCCTATCCTGTAATTTATGGCTCTACCATTGTATATAACATTTTAGCTCTATATAAAACTTCAACGTTCTAAATTATACGTCATAGTTCATTTCATCAAAAAATAAGAAATAATTTCAATTTAATCAAGTGGATGCTTGTATTATCATACTTTAACTTCATTTGCTAGTCACAAAATGAAAAACAATTTTTGTAAAACGTACTTCGGCTCATGTACACCTAGGGGTGGCAATAATCTGTCCTGACCCGTCGGCCCGATTTTGTCCGGCCCGGAATAAAAAGGGTTTGGACATAAGGTTTGCAAATGCGGGCCGGGTCCGGACATAGCTTGGTTATCCGGATTTAAATCCGGGCCGGGTCCGGACATAGAAATTTAGACAACAGGGCCCTTTTAACCCCTAAAACTTTAAAAGCCCACAACCTTTGGCCCATTTGTTTTAAGCCCATTCTTCTAAAAAAACTTTCAAACATATATTGTTTTTCTATTAAGACTTAGATTTTTTATAATTTGAGTTGAGTTTTTGGATTATTGATGTTTTTGCATTTAATGTGAATTAAATTATTTTTTTGTATAATTTAATATTTGAGCTGAACTTAAAAATAGCTTATAGAATTCGGACAAATTTGGACATCCGGACAACCCGGTTTTAAAATAAACCGGGTTTGGACATGCCAAGTTTGTCCGGATTTAAAACCGGGCCGGGTCCGGACACAAGTTTTTCTATTTATATTAGTAGTTGTCCGGACCCGGTTTTGTCCGGACCCGAATTTTTGCCACCCCTATGTACACCTCTCAAAGTTAACAATCCCCTGAAAATGTTTTCTTTACGATGAGCCTGTAAATCAATACCATTCTTTATGAATTTTCAAACTTAATCCATATGGCATGAATCTTCACCAACAAGTCAAGTGGAGCCCACAATTAGCTTGCTAGCCAAGTCTAGCCTCATTCTTTCTCGAACATGTGACTCTCTCATTTATATACATCATGTTAATTATTGTTAAGCTACAAGGGTGGCTTTACTCTCTGCTCATTAATTTCATATGAGACAATACTGAGACAGTATGGTCAATCTGAGCTTGTGGGTAGGCGAAGAGGGAGGAGGCTCCTCCAATACCTAAATTAACTACACAGAAATCCTCTCTCGAGGTCAATGGAGCTAAGGAGGTGAAGTTATGGGATCTACGTATACACTACAACAAAAAATGCAATTTACGACACATTTTTGTGTCACAAAAAATAAAAAATGTGTTGCAGATCGCAATTTGCAACATAATCTACGACACAATAAAATGTGTCACATTTCAGATGTCGCAAATATTTGCGACATTTTGAAGACTGTGTCACAGAATTTGCGACACAAAATGAAAACGTTGCAAATTTCATCGCATTTCATGGATCTTCTAAAACAGTATTTGCCACTCAATTTGTAACGATATGCGACAATTTATTGCGACACAATTTCTGTGTCGCAATAAATGTTGCAACTATTTGAGACTTTTTTCAACATTCTTTGTAACTTATTTTAATTGTCGCAAAACTTTACGCGTCACAAATTGTGTTGCAAATATTGAGTCTTTTTGCAACAAATTTTGTGACTCATTTTATTTGCCGCAAAACTTTTTGTGTCGCAAATTGTGTTGCAAATGTGTGCGATGTTTTGCAACAAAATTTGAGACACATTTTGATTGTTGCAAATTGTGTCGCAAATTGTGTTGCATCTTGGTGAGATATTGTGCGTTACAATTTTATTGTCGCAAATTAATTATTCATAACCATGATTATTTATAATAATTTTTTTAATTATTTTTATAAACCTATTTTAAAGCCTAATTTACAATCCTGAACAATAACTTTTATAATATTTTTCAAAATAAACATTCCGATCGATAAATATCGAAAATAACAATGTATTACAAAATATAATAGTTCAAACATCTAATACAACAAACAAATACAAAATGTAATACTCCAAAATGTAATAGTCCAAGTATCTAATGTAATAACTCAAAACACCAAATTCATTTTGTCGCAATATCATCGATAGGTTTAGGTTGTTCAACATCCTCTGAAGTGTGAGTGCCATGGGAAGTAGACTCTCCAGTCCTGGCACAAGCATGAGAAGTACGAGGAGTTGTCTCAAAGTTTACCTAATACCTTGAGATTCTAATAGAGAAATGATGTACTGGTTCTGCTGCTTTTGCTCCTCGTATGCTTTCTCTAAAAACTCCAACTTAACCTCCGGAGGCATAGAAGGAATAGATTGTTGAGTTCTCAAAGTAGACCGCTGCGATTGTGAATGAGAATAATCAAAAGCTATCTCCTCAACAAGGTTTCCCATGCCATAACATCGATTTTTTGCAACCCCGAATATGTCCCACCATAGTTTATCATCATCAATTTGTACCCCTGGCCTTCTTTAGCCAATACGTCTTGGCAAGCTTTGACAAATTTCTCCTACATAATATAAAGTTAATCATTATTTATATGTTATGATAAACAAAGTATTAAGTAATTAAGAATAAAATTTAATTTTACACATACATGTGCTAATTGCGCCCCCTGCTCATTCCAACTCCCATCATCTTTTTGATAAACTTCTTAAAAGCCTCCATCATGGATACCTTGCAGCCTAATTTGGCTTCCTAATATATATATATAGATATATACATGTGTAAATAGTTAGCTAGTAGGAAAATTTTAAATGTATATATATATAAACAGTTGTTAGAGACAACATTAAAAAGGGGCAATAAAAATATCAGAGAAGAACTAACTGAATGCATTAAATGAATAGTGTTGTATATCTTGATTTGTAAAAACAAAAGAAAAAACAAAACAGTACAATGATGAAGACTAACAAAACCAAGGAATCAAAGATTAGCTTGATTTCTGAGCAGAAGACATGGAGTTTAATGCCATGAACTGATAGTCTCATAAATTCGAGAAAAATAAAGCTAATCTAAAGTAATCAATTTAATAATATCTATACCAAAAGATAAAGCATATGCTTACACAATGCTTACTGGATAAATGTGTAGTCAATTATCTTGCAATTAGGACTGTCACTTATAAATATGACACGTATACTACTACCAAAAAACACATTACATGATATCTAAACATTCAATTATTTTATTATTTTATTATTTTATATACATGTCATGTCCTATTGTTAGTGGGTGCAATAATACCAAATGTAACAAAGAAGTCATGGCTCTCACGCAAGTATATATTGCTATATACTGGGATATATTTGTAACACACATTACGCTGGGTTATTAAACAGTTGATCATAATGCAATTAATGCAATTGTTAAGAAACATAAACACATGACTATCATAGAAAATTAGATACATAATCCATAAATTTGGATCATTCTGTCATTTATGTACGTGTCATATTCTAATGTTAACCGTGCTAATAGTAACATATATAGCCATATATGAATTTTTCTTAGTAAAGTAGATAAACTACATATTTATTAAAATAAGAAAAAATAGAACGAATTGAACAAGAAAACACAAAAGTAACAAGAAGCAATAAAAATACAGAAACATACCACCAACTCAAGGCAAGATGTAATCACCAAAAGTAAGGCATGCCTAAACAAAGCCATACATGAATTTAATCAAGGCATCAATTTTGGAAACAGAATAGCGAGGAAATATATATCATATTATTATCATTTTAGTCTATCTCTATATTCAATCATAGAGAGCAAAAATGAAAATTTACTGAGCAAAATTTTTCATAAAAACTTACTAGTCTATCTCTATGTTCAATCATAGAGATGGAACCACCATGTTAAATTGTTGTAGATCCCTCAGTTTTCAACTGTCGGCTCTTTTTATTCTTATCACAGTATTTTTTATATTTTTCATCATTCCAAATCAATAACAACTGCTCCTAGACATTGTGCCTAATCTATTCTGGTCTCTTTCGCTTCTCCCGAGCACGACCTAGATTTCTCCGCAACCACTCAGCAGCCTTCTTGTTAAATATTTTTTCCACTTCTCCAACATCATGCGGTTGGCAAGTAAAATGGGACTACAATAGATAATTAAACTTATGAGAAGTTAATAAATTAAAAAAATCTAACTAAAAAATACATAAAAAAGAGATATACCTGAAACTGCTGCCAATATCATAGGTAACCATCATTGGACACTTCTTTCCATGTGTTCCAAGGTGCGGTGTAGTACTTCTTTATAATTCTTTTGAAGATATCAAGCACAGATTTCTTACTAAAAAAAAAAATTATAAGGTTTAAATATATCAATAAAGCCTATATAATAATAAAATAATAAATAAATAATCTTAATGTAGGCTTGATCGGGATGATGATAGTTTTTCTCGCATCGTGCCACCATCATGTGCCTCTGTACCCTCCTCAAGGGATTCATCTATTTACGAGTCGGAATCATCTTCAGGATTCATTTGAACACCATCGTGGGGCCTCAGCGTGAGGGTGGGACCTCATTGTTTTGAGGTGAGACATATTTTGGAATAAAGGCTCGTGCATCAACTTGTTGCGAGGAGCCTCGAGAACCTGTACGCCCATGAGTAGCTGAAGAATGAGATCCTGAGCTCGTAGTTCATTATTTGGAGTTTTCTAATTGTAGTTGAGAATGACCCCCTTTCCCATTTAACATCTCACACAAAGACAACACAAATAGACCCCATTATTCATTTTCACATAATTAGCTCCTAATTTTAGTGATGGGAGTGATTTATTATTATCATCCTTTTTTTAATCTAATTACTAGGTATTGAGAAACCCGATCTAAATAAGCATTCATGAAAAAAACTTGAATTTCATAGTTTATTGGGACTAATTAAAAACATATAATAACTAATCATAACACCACACTAATCTCCCATCTATGTATGCTTCTTAACTTTTGATAAATTAATACTCAATAGAAAACATTTTCCTCTCATCTCCTCTAATATATAAATCAATGATTAATATTAAAATAGGGTGACATATTTCTTGTACTTCTAGAACTATGGCAACAAAACATTTTTTATTCCATTTGTGATTGTTGCCATAGTAAGGGGTCTTACCTCGAGGATCCTCAATGACAGTTTTATATTGTGACACACGTTTCCAAATCTCATCTCCTGTCAATCTTGGAGGTGGACGACTCATCTCTGCTCTACCTCGAATGAAAGCTGACTTATCCCTTCTATATGAATGATTCATTGGTAAAAATTGTCTGTGACAATCAAAGTAGCTGATTTATTTTTACCATGATGTAGATAGAAAGCTTTAGACTTCTCCATGCATATCGAGCACCCAAGCAAACCAGAGGTACTCCATCCAGTAAGCATTCCATAAGCAGGAAAATTATTAATGGTCCACAAAAGTGCAGCTCTCATGTTAAACTTTTTACCTAAGTTGATATCATAAGTTTCAACACCAACCTCCCACAAATGCTTCAACTCCTCAATCAAGGGCTATAAAAAGACATCTATATTCTTCTTCGGATTTTTAGGTCCCGGACAGATTAAAGATAAAAACATATAAGGGCTCTTCATATACAACCCTGGAGAAATATTGTAAGGTGTAGTAATAACTGACCAACATGAATAAGCTTGCCCATATTGACTATAAGGGGGAAACCCATCAGCACAAAGGCCTAACCGAATGTTGTGAGATTCTTAAGCAAAATTGGGATGAGTTCTATCAAAATGTTTCCATGCCTCTGCATCAGAAGGATGATACATGACCCCTTGATTTGTTTCATGAGTAGCATGCCATGTCATATGCGGCGCTGTTACCTTTGAAGCATATAACCTCTGCAACCTTGGAGTTAATGGCAAGTACCTCAATATAGCATACGCAACCCTTTTATGCATAGGGTTATTAAGTGTCCCTTCCCTTTGTTTATACCTTGGCAACTTACAAAACTTACAGAAATGCTCATGTTCATCACTTTTCCAAAACAACATGCATCCATCTCTGCAAGCATCAATTTTTACCACAGGTAGACCCAAGTCACGTATTAACCTTTTATAACCATAAAATTCCTTAAGCAATGTGTTTTCACGAGGCAGTGAGTTCTTAAACACTCTAGCATTCTCATTAAAGTGATTCACAGATTGGTTGTATTCAAACTTCATGCTTAGCATTTTAGCAACCAGAGATAACTGCGTATAAGTTTCACATCCATCATATAGAGGTTTATCAACATCTTTTAGCAAACCAATGAAACTGTCACACAAATCTGTTGTATCATCACATTGAGGACTATGAACTACCTCATCAACATATGGTTTTGATCTTCACGTGGTTCTTGTATACCTAGGCTAGCTTCATCATGCTGTACAAATGGATTTTCATGACAATAATTACTAGCATCATCATCAAAGTCCGAATGTGCAACAAAGCTACAACATGTGTCTTCAAAATTTCTAAATTCTTGATCCCACCAATTAGTTTGTTGTGGGAACTGATTAACCACAAATTGTTCTTCTTCATGCCACATTGTCTCTCCATGACATGTCCAGTTGAAATAATTGGCTGTGAATCCTTTGCAACAAAGGTGAAGCATCACTTCATCCGGGCTAAAAAATTTCAAATTATCACACTTCTTACATGGGCACCTTATTAACGACCCATCCATTTGCTCAGGTTGTGAACTTTCATATTTAATGAATTCAATTACACCCGTAATAAATTCATCATTTAGGGCACCATAACTGGGCAAATTCTTGTTATACATCCATTTCCTTGATTCTCTTAAAGACATTGTTCCTGAAATCAAAAATATTTTTCAAATATAACTAGGTAGGGTAATATATAGGCAGAAAATTTTGCGACACATCTTATTAAATTTTGTGACACAAAAACAGTCATGTCGCAAAATATTGCAAAAACCGTGGCAAACTTCAACCCAGTTTTCCAACTTTTGTAAAATCAACAAATGATCCAAACTAAAATAGTAATACTACAATCATCACTAATTTGAAACAATAATGTATAACATAAGTCAATTAATACAACATTCATAACTCAAATCATCACAAATTTACTATATACACTAAATGAAACCCTAAAAGCAAATTCAAAAGAGAAAGGGGAGGAGATAGAGAGAGAGAGAGAGAGAGAGAGAGAGAGAGAGAGACATACCAACTTAAATCACCAAGAATAAGGTTTTGTAGGCTCTAATACCAAATAATCATGCATAATTTGTCAAGAAATCTAAAAAATTGTGAAGGAAGTGAAGAAGAGTAAAGGTTAAGGGCTGAAAATGAGGTTTCTATAGAGGACTTCTCTTGCATTTACCGATAAAACCAAAAACCTACTTTTTGAATGGGAGAAATATAATTTTTATTATTAAAAATTTGTGACACATTTTTATGCATCGATAATTGATCATTGCAAATGATGTGTCGCAAAACTATGTCGCAAAACCCATTTTCATGTGCGGCAAATTTTTGCATACAGTTTGCGACGCCAAACAATCGTTGCAAATAATGTGTCGCAATTTGTGTCGCATACCAAGTATATGCTAGGTGCCAACATTTGCGACAAAGTTTGTGACGCCAATAGATCATTGCAAATAATGTAGTGCAACCTGTGTCACAACCTGTGTCGCAAATCATTACATGGTAGGAACAAAAACTTTTGCGACAAAATTGGCGACATTCTTGGATGGTCATTTTTTTGCTACAAAATTTGGTTAAATTTGCAACGTTTTTGGTTTTTTGTCACAAATGGTTGCAATTTGTGTCATAAATCTGTGACACATTTATGTGTCGCAAATAGCATTTTTTCTTGTAGTGATAGTGGTGGAATTTTGTTAGGTGTTTTTTTCCCCTAATGAGTGTATTTCACCTTTTTAGCCCTCTTCAAGATTTCTCTTCTTGCATTATATGACTTTTTGTAATTGTTAAATAGCCGGTTGGGCTTTACCTCCTTCAAGAGAGTCCTTCAGCCTTGTTAATTGGATGGTCGAGTCAACTTCCATTGCTATTCAAGATTTTTTTCTACTAGATGGGCAAATGAATTTTTGCCATCTTTTTGAGCTTTTAGTTTCTCCGGGTTGGGTGAATATTTATTTAGATTTGGTTTGTTGGGTTCAGAATGTGCCTTGTTTCAGTGAATCTGATCATGCCACGTGTATAGTTAGTTCCCAATAACAATACACATATACCTTCCTTCAAAATGTTACGAAGAATGTTGTCAAACGCGCATCGACTCGAGTCAATTGGATCTGGAAAAATCAAGAATTTTTCCATGAGATTGGTTTGGTTACACCTTTTGACTCGTCCTTGAAATAATCAGGCGAATAAAAGATAACCTCTCCGGTTTACACGGGAACCGAGTGACCCAGGCAGGTCGGATCGGGTTAAAAATATATATATAAAAAGGAGAGAATGAGAGGATTGAAGGTGAAGCACCGGAGGAGAAGTGAAAGAGAACCACCGCCAGGTGTTGGGAGAAAGTGAGGAGAAAAAAATTAGAGGAGAGGAGAGAGAGAGAGAGAGAGAGAGCGAGTGTTCACCTCCTATTTCATTTTTGTGAGTCAAGAAGGGAGTTCACGTGCCTTTTTTTATATTTTATTTAGTTCAAAAATTTAATAATAATATATAAAACTAAAATATGAAATACTAAATTAATTGTATTTAGATATTAAAAAAAAATCAAAATTTTAAATGTGATATTTAACTAATTGTGTTTTTAATTATTAAAATATAAGTTATATTATTTATTTATTATAATATATTTTTTTGAATATTTTTATTATTGATCCCGATTCAAACCCGATTTGACCTCGTTGAACCCATCGACCCTTGATCCTCGAATTTGACCTGGGTTCAGCTCTACCATGGTTATGAACTACTCTAATAGCTTCTGGCCTATTATTGTCATTCCGTAACATAATTATTTCAATTTAATTGTATGAAAGAGATAGAAATTAAATCTTGTTTTTCTCTAATTCGTGAGTGTCCATTGAGCTATTTTTCCGAACTTTTGGTTATTTAAATTTCATCTTGTCAATGGTTAACTTTTATATATAGGAATGAGAGTACTCCTTCATAGGCCTTTGGAAAAGAGAAGGCTTAACTTTATTTATTTATTCTTTGAACTTTATTATTAGTTTTATTTTTGTATATTTAAATATTGAGTATGATCCATGTAATTTGTTATATTACTTTGATGTTTGTATTTTTTAAAATGTTTAGTATAATAGTATAGTATTTTTCACTTTGTTTTTCTTGTTCATATTTATGCTCCCTTTGCCCAAAAAATATAAATGGAACAAGCTAAGTACAAAATCATTTATTAAAACACTCTTGAAGACCACTTAAGTGCAAAAGATAATCAATAGGATATGCATTATATAGAACTTATTAGGGGTTGAAGAAGAGAATCAATAAGTGTAAGGCATGGATTGCATGATGTTATGCCAGCTTGTACAAGGATTTTCAATGCATACTGGCACCGGGAAAGGAAGAGACCAATAGGCATACAAGAAACAAGAATGCTAAGGAAATGATGCAACACACTAAATTCCTTCATGGCGAACTACACGATGTTTGAGCCATGGCAAAAGATGTAAAGGGAATTGTCAGAGCGAGAGCTAACAAAACAATAGACATGAGAAGCTGATGAAGAGCTTGTTTAAGTATGTATAGATATTTGTTTAAGCGACACACAAAGTTTGGGTAAGTGGTATCGCCAAATCCTGAGGGTTGTTGGGAATATATAGTCTTGCATAAGGAGCCATGAAGAAAGGTGTTCTTCACATCGAATTGATGAATGGGCTGGTCATGAGAGATAACAGGTTGACGACAATGTGAATGGTGGATAGTTTGATGACTAGTGAAAATGTTTCATTAAAGTTGATGCCATGTTGCTAAAAAAACCCTTGCATGACCCACCTAGCTTTATATCGTGGGAGAGAGCCATTTGGGTTGAGCTTATGGCGGGAAATCCACATGCTAGTTACCATGTTTGCACCAGGTGATCATGGAACTAATGACGAAGTGCTATTTTTAAGGAAGGCATCATACTCCCCTTGCATGTTTTGCCGCCAGTGGGGATCAGTGAGGACGACTCAGGTGGAGGAAGGAATAGGGAGATTGTGGTATTTCGACCCTTTTCCTATTTCCTTAGCTTTCTTTGGACCTATTTTCTTGTGCGTAGTTTTTGCGTGTGAGTTCCCTTGGTTGTTGTCTTGTGTTAGGACCCTACTTAAGATCATTTGGAGGCAAGGAAAGGTGGGAGAAACTTCAAAAGCAAGGGGCCTTGTGGCCTTTCTCTTGTGGGTGCAAGGGAGCCCTTGCAAAGGCCCTTACAACCTCCCTTGCTGGCATAAGGGAGCCTGTAAGGCCATCCCTAGAGGCCTTGCGGCCTCTATTGTCGCCACTAAAGGGGCCCCCGATCTAGGGCCTTAAAAACCCTCTTTTTCTTGTCTTCACCTTCCCTTCTTTTCTCCTCCTTAGATCTTCTTCTCCTCTCCTTAAACTTCCCATCTTTTGCCCTTAAATTGAAGAAGAAGCTTGAGGATATCCTTTCTCCTCTTTTGAGAAGTTCTTGCTTAGGTTTTGAGAAGCTTTGAGGTAAGGTTCCTCTTTTTCTTCATATTTTTTTTCTTTTTTGTTTTAATTTTTTTTGTTTGTTTGAATGTTTGAAAATCTTAAGATTTGTTTAAGATTTTAGTTAAGAAGTGAGTTCTACTTGTTTCCTTGGTTTCTTTGGTTTAGAGTGAAGCTTAGGCCTTTAGAACTTCACTAGTAACCTGAAGACCTAGTTTGAGCAAACCCTAGAGTTGATTTAGGGTTGTTTGATAGTGAATCTAGGGTTTCATTGTTTGGCTTATTATGCTAATTCTTGTTGGTGTTTTGTTGTGCTTTGGCAAGGAGTTTAAGACTTGGCTCAAGGTAAAAACTGGCAGATGATTAGTGTTCGGGGTAAATGTAATAGTCCATGTCGTGAGTGGGACTATTAAACCTAATTCTATTAGAAAAATACCTATATATTTCTATATTATATTTCTTGAATAAAGATTTATTGGGTTCTATACTTGAATCAAGGTTTGTTTGACTTGAAATGAGTTATTTATTCATGCTTCATGTTTGCAATGTTGTTCAATAGAAAGGATTTTAGTGATGATGCATGTTTTGTAATGTTGTGAATTATTGGCTTTGCATAGCTTTGGGTATGCTTGTGCTTTCTTCATTTCCTTTGCAAGGAAATGACTTTTGTTCTGTTGTTATTATCGTCTTGGTTATGGTCTCTTCATTGTGAGATGCATATTTGGATTATTGGTTGGTGACATCCTACTGCATAGGTGGTTTTCACGGCTAGCCTGTTGAAGTAGCGTGGAAGACCAGCAAACTTATTGGTTCAATTCAGGTAGGAGTGTAGAGCCCTGACTTGATATTAATCTGGAAGTTGGGGTTACCACACGGTGGAACGATGGGTCAATGTCAAGTTTATAAGTACCTTGACGGCTATAAATCTAGCCGTGGCCACGTTGAAGGTTTAGAAAGATTTCTAGACCATGTGGCATTCTTTTGTTGTATCATCATGAATTTGTTGTGAGGGGGTGAAGCCTAGCAGTCGCTCTTAGGAAGGTAGTCTCCCACAAATTTGATTTCACATTGAGTTGTGTTTTATGGATTTTTTAAACTCATATTATATAGTTTGTTATCTATATATATATATGGAACTATTCTGATCTATTTGTACTATGTTAAAAGTTGGACTTGGTGTTCAACTTGTGTTATAGTATAAAACCATATTTGGTATTTCATGGATTTGTTGTATAAAAACCCTAGTCGGGTAAAAAAGGCTTTCTCGATACTATCTTTCATTATATTGTATTGATGGTTACTATTATGTGTATTTATGTTCTAAACTATATATATTATTATTAAAGTATTATTTTTGTGATTTATATCATGTATTTTGGTATATTCTTGTAGAGTTGTGCTAACCCATTCATTGAATGACTTAGGTTGCTCACCCCTCTTTCTTCTTCCTAGGTAGTTGCAAGTAGTAGGTACGGCTGTGTGGCAGCATGCTGAGCATTTACTATCCTCCTATTTTTTGTGATTTTATTTCAGTTCATGTATGTTTATCTTGGTCATGGACATGTTACATGAGTCTTGGATTCACTAGTATGATGAAAATTTTTTAACATTGAATGTTCTCATGCTCTAGTTCTTGCTTGAATATTTAGGAATTTTTTTTTGCCCGAATAACATTTTGTGTACTTCTTACTCTTTAAACTCTTTTGGAAACTCAAGTCTAAGGTTAGAGGGACCAGTTTAGTTTTGTTTCTTGTGTTTCTTTACAAAAAAAATGGAAAATGGAAAGAAAAGAAAGAACAAAGTGTTTCTATCGTTGAATTTTCCTTGTTGGGTGGAAAGAGCTACCACCCATGATGTATGAAGCTACTCTCATAAGTCGGATACTAGCTATGCCCTATTGAGAGAAAGAGCTATCTCATGAGATGTGTGAAAGCTACCACCCCGGTAGAAAGAGCTACCACCTCAAAAGTGTGAAAGCCACCTTAGCGGCCGCTTTGGAAAGGGCTACCTTAGAGGATGTGTAAAGCTACTACCCTTTTTGAAATGTTTGGTATTCTTTGTAGATAAATAAGTCCTTTATACCTAGAACTTTGAGGAGTATACTTTGGGTTGACTTGAGTGAGTTCACACACTTACACGACTTCGGGTTTGTTGTCCTGTTTGATTTAAGTTTTTAGCTAGAGCATTGATTCTTTCGTATTTAGTGTTGAAATTTCCTTTACTATTAGAATATTATCTTTGTGTGCTTTGGTGAACCTAAGGCCAAGCACTTCCAATAGTCCCTTCATCTATGCATACAATGTTTTAATTTTTGCTTGAGGACAAGCAAAAGCTTAAGTGTGGGGTAGTTTGATAAGTGTTTGTGCGATAAGAATGCGAAGCGTTCTTTCCTTATGATGGGCATTACTTTTGTCAGGTTTTAGCGCTAATACGTGTGTATTTATGTACTTTTATGCAGGTTGGATTGTGAGGCCGGTTATTTGTGAAAGAAGCCATTGTAGATCGTTTTACACATTATTTGGAGGAGATCTTGAGAAGGCTCAAACGCGGAGACATGAGTCGGGTTTAGAATGCTAGAATGTATGCCAACCTCCTTGTATTCGAGCTAAGGCAATGATTCGGAGGGGCACGAAGGCAGTTACATCCCAGTATTCCGGCTTGTGCATACTTAGCAAGATTTCCACCAACATGACCGTTTATTGAAGAATCAAGACGATCTACGACGTGAATGTGTGCCCGTTTGTGTTACCTCGATGAAAGCATGGATTCGGGAGTATTTCGGGATGTCACTGTAGCAGGTACTGTTCACAGCCGGCAGAAGAAGGAGCAAAACAGAGGAGCCACACGGGCGTGTGGAAATTCCACACGCCATGCGTTAATTCCACAGGCTCGTGTGGAATATCCACAGGGGCGTGTGGAATCCCGATTTCTACCCTATTTAAGGCTGATTTCAGCCCCGATTTGAGGATTCTTTTCTCCATCTTTTCGCTAACTTGTGAGAGGACTGTGGTTAGGGTTTTGAGAGATATTGGCTAGGGATTTGGAGAGGTTCTACGTCTCTGACATCTTCATCTCTTTGGAAGAAGTTTGGTAAGGGAGCCTCCGTTGGATTGATTTGGCTAGGCGTATCTTATACCGGACAAGGGGATCTTGCGACGAGTAGAGGACTCTCCACAAGACCATCGCCACGAATATCGAGGGGGTTTTTCCTATGGATTGCTTTCTTTTACATTTGATTTCATTATCGTTTGTATTGTGCTCCATGGAGCGCTAAACCCCTAGTGGGTACTTGGGAATTTGTGAACCCTAGGATGTATTAGTTTCATTGAATCTCTTTATTATGCTTTCAATTAATTGATGATATTGTGAGTTCCAATCTTAATTGTTTGATTGTTTGAATACTCCCTTAGAGTGACACTAAGGTTGAGAGTTCATGTGGTAACCCTTGTGAGTGATCGACACACCACGAGAGTTAGACAAAGCTTGATTGGAGAGTGTTGAGAGGGTGAGTCGAGAGATACATGAACGTCCCCTTTCCCCTCCAGTGTGATATATTCTATCTCCATTCCTCGAGTTCTTTGCGGCCATAATAGAGCGAATGAGCTAAGGGATGACCCTCCGCTGGGACTTAGTTGCGAGTGCAATGGAGTGAAGCGTTGAGGTGATTTTAGTATCTAGGGCTTAATTGTGGTTAGGGGCCTTTCTTCTGGACCAAAGGGTTAGGTCTACAATTAGGAAGAGATTTATCACTTGAAATCCCCAGAGCTTAATGTAATCCTTCTTACGAGTGTGAGGTTGAGAGGTTGTTCATGCTCTCCTCCGGGACATGTAGAGGATTAGGCTTGGTTAACCCTAGATTCGGGACCATGCATTAAAAGGATGCCCCTGACTCACCATTGCATTAGTTAAGAAGCATAATAGAGAGTTTTTGCACTTGAAATGATTTTCCTAGGTGGATTGATACCCGGGTACCCCATCTTTATCGATTGTCTTACTTTCTCCTTTACTTTTGCTCTCTTTCGGGTTGCTTTACTTTTGAGAATTGAATCTTGTCACACATATCACTATTCATCTTTCATATAGTTGAGAAGCAAATTAAGTATTTTTATTCCCTTTTCCCTGTGGATACGATACCTCACTCACCTGGGATTTATTACTTTGACAACTCCGTGCACTTTGCGGGGAGTATTGTCACTTGTGTTCCTCTACTGTATAGTTATGGTTATTATTATTGATTCCAAGTTTGTTGGTCAGCCTGGGGGTTACCTGAGGGTTGAGTGGCGGAGTATCCCTCCTCAGGATTGTTACCATAATTATCACATCTGTGGGATAGCGGGTCAGGGTGTGACAGAGATTACAGTGGTGGCAGTGTCGAGTTTGAAGATACTTTTAGGTTACTAGAATGGGTGATTGTTAGTGGTGGAATGGGTAGGTATGATAAGAGAAGTGGAGGGAACCATAATAGGGGAAGAATGGGTGCAACAGATGATAGGTGTTGAGTGTCTAGTATGGCAAGAGAGGGTTGTGGCATGGTGAGAGAAGCATGGTTTCTAACGAGAATATGAGGAGAGGAGTTGGTGGAAACTCGGTCAAGGAGAGAGTCCAAAAAGGAAGAAATGTCAGGGGTTATCTTTGGCAAAAGGAAAAAAATAGTTTTGTCAAACACAATATATCATGAGACAATGAGACAATAATGCGAATGGATGAGAGCTTGAGACAACAATAACCTTTGTGATAATTTGGGTAACCCAGAAAAACACAAGTGGAGAGCAAGGTGTAAGTTTGTGGGAAGCAGAAGAGAAAATGTTGGGTAACATAGATACCCAAAGACACAAAGATACGTGTAGGAAGGATTGAATCAAACAGTGTTTTGTAGGGTGTAGAGAGATTAAGAGGCTTACTTGGGTGGGGATTAAGCAAGTATGTAGTGATAGAGAGGTCTTCAACCCAAAAGGAGGTAGGTATGTGTGCCTAAAAGAGTAGATTGAGTATGATGTTGTTGGTAGTTCGAGTTATACATTTAGCCTTCCCATTTTGTTGGGAAGTATAGGAACAAGAGGGTTATGGCCATACATCACGGTGAATGAACTCAAAAAGGAGCTTTTAGTGGTAGAATGCCATGGTGAAAAAGGGAAAGCCGGATATTCCATCCAAGTTGGCAAGAATGAAAAAGTTTAAAAGCCAGCTTTATTGCATTTAATCGTAGAATTTTTTTAGCAAAGAAAAAAACAACCATAACAACCAAGATGTCCTGAGACAACGGTGGCACTGTGTCTCTAGAGGAGTTAAGGCGGTGAATACTCAAGAGGGTAAAGGTTACCAGTGCTATTGCAATGGAGGATCATATTCTTTTTTTGTAGATAATTCATAGACATGATGAAAGGATCAAATTACACATAATATTGATTGTTAATAGTAAGTTTTCTAACACAAACAAGGGTTTTGATAATATGTGGTGCGATGAAAATATTATTGATGAACATCCCGCAAGTGCTCGGGGTCATCAAGTAATACCTCTCCTACAAGCACGAGAGGGTTGTATTCCCTGGGCCGAAGGAGCTACCCTTACTTCCTTTTCACTCGTTGTCTAACCAATCAACTCAACTTTGGGAATTAACACTACTAAAGAAATTAAAACTAAGTGAATAGTGCCTATATGCCAAGTGAGAGGTTGGAAATCTAGGGATGAGGGTGGTCATAGATGTGGATCCCTTTGTCATTATTAAAGGTTAGAAGAATGATAGAGTTGCTAAGCAAGTGGTTGTTCAGGCCAAGAGAAATCCGAAAATAGATTACCCAGATGGTCACGGCTGTAATCCCTAATCCCATACAAGTATTAGCTCGGAATCTCTTCCGGCCAAATCCTTCTATGATTACATTGATAAGTGCTTGTGTGATAAGAATGCGAAGTGTTCTTTCCTTACAATGAGCATTACTTTTAACGGGTTTAAGCGCTAATACATGTGTATTTGTGTTCTTTTGCTCATGTAGAGTTGTGAAGCTATGTTTTAAGAAAAGAAGCCAAAAGCGGATCGCTGTACGCACTATTTGGTGGAATCTTAGAAGCAATAACGCGAAGACAAAAGTAGGGCTCTAAGATACGTGAATATGTGCCAACCTCCATGTATTCAAGCCATTACAATGAGTTGAAGGGGCACGAAGGCAGTCACATATGCGTATCCCAACTTGTGCAATGATAGCAAGATCTTCACCAATGAAACTGTTTATTGAAGAAGCGACATGATCTACGGCATAAACGTGTGCCCGTTTATGTTGCCTTGATGAAAAGTGGATTTAAGAGTGTTTTTTGGCAGGGGTATTGTAGTAGATTACTGAAGCAAAACACTGTAGCAATTTACGGTAGTAGTTACTGTTCACAACGGGCCTTAAATCAGAATTCCAGAGAATTCACACTTGCGTGTGGAAATTCCACACGCCCGTGTGGAAATTCCATAGGGGCGTGTGGAACATCCACAGGCCTGTGTGGATGCCCTATTCCAGCCCTTTAAAACCCGCTATTCAGCCCCGATTTCTTCATCTTTTCCCTTATCCTTTCTTGCATCTTTCCCCATCTTTGGAGGCGCCGGTGGTTAGGGTTTGTAGAGGCTTTTGGCAAGGCTTTTGGAGAGGTTTGACGACCTTGACATCCCGTTTCCTTCGGAAGAGAGCTATTGGGGGAGCTTTTCGTCGAGCACCGATCCGCGAGGTGTGCCCCTAGGTTTGACGAGGAGACCTTTGAAGAAGACACGGTCGATCAAAAAGACCTTCGACATGAACACAAGGGGGTTTTCATTCATGGATTACATCTCTTTACTTTTGATTTCATTATCTATTGTATTTTGCTCCATGGAGAGGAAAACCCCTAGTGGGTACTTGTGTATTTGTGATCCCTAGGATGTATTCGTTTCATTGAATCTCTTTATTATGCTTTCAATTAATTGATGGTTATTGTGAGTTCCAATCTTGTACGCTTGATTGTTTGAATACTCCCCTAGAGTGACACTAGGGTTGAGAGTTCTTGTTGGTAACTCTTGTGAGTGAGTGACACACCACGAGAGTTAGACAAAGCTAGATTGGAGAGGGTTGAGAGGATGAGTCGAGAGGTAGCAGAGTGTCCCCTTTCCCGTCCGGTGTGATCTATCCTACCTCCACGTTCCAAGAGTTCTTTGCGTCCATAGTAGAGTGAATGGGCTAAGGGATGACCTTCCGTTGGGGCTTAGTTGTGAGTGCAACGGAGTTAAGCGTTGAAGTGATTTTAGCACGTAGGGCTTAATTGTTGTTAAGGACCTTCCACCTGGACCAAAGGGTTAGGTCTATACATAGGAATAGGGTTTATCACTTGGAATCCCTAAAATTCATTGCAATTCTATACGAGTGCGAGGTTGAGAGGTTATTCAATTTCTCCTCCTGGACATGTATAGAGTTAGCCATGGTTGACCTTAGATTTGGGACCATGTATTAAAGGATCTCCATGACTCATTAATGCATTAGTTAGAAAGCATAATAGGGGGTTTTGCACTTGAAACGATTGTCCTAGGTGGAACAATATCCGGGTACCACATTTATCGTCGATTGCCTCACCTATCTTTTACTTGAGCCTCCTTTATTTTTTCTTATTTTCGTTTGGATTGAGTTTGTTTTCACATCATTTTCAACATATTGTCATTATAGTTAAATAGCAATCTTGGTGGTTCTAAGCACTATTATTACTTTCAACATATCTTTTACTTGCGGTTTACACGCATATTCGGTCGTGTTAGCGATACACACAGGGAAATCTCTAGTTAGGGCCGATACTCAACCTAGGTCCAACCCTAATGGTTGGAGGGGTATGAAATATTCGATGGTCATGACGTACTCATACATGAATCCCCATTAAACTAAGTGTGTCTAGTACAAGGGCGTTGGTCACGCACCAAGTACAACCTAGAAGTTGAAATATAAATTTCTCATGCAAATCAACACATCAAATATCACAAAGCTTAAACCATGAAGCAAACCACATGCATTAAACAACTCAAAGCATTCATCAACACAAGTCCACCCCAAGGTTTACCGATATCCGATGACCATGGGTCTAGCCATCCATACAAGCAAAGACACAAGATAGATTCATGGAAACAACTATAAAAAGCATGAAAAAACTCCCTCAAAGGTTGGAAACAAGAAGAGGAGAAAGAGTGGCGTGAATGGATTACACGGACGCTGCAAAGGGGGCGGCTTCCCTTGTCATCTCCAAGCTTCCCAAAGGTGAAATCAGTGAAGATCTTGCCTAAGAACTCTTCTCACTTCGATTTTCAATCTTTAAATTGTGGAGATTGGCCTCTAAATGCCCTGGTAAAGCACCTCCTCTTAAGGCTTTTTGGATGTCAGAAGAAGGATCCTTAGCTTTGAACCCTAACTTTGCTTTTAAGAATTCCACCCGAGCCTTATAGCCGCATGGAACCCGTGAGGCTCACTATTTTCTGCTCTCAGAACCTGGTTGGTGATACAATAACCAACTACAGTAATTTACTACAGTGCCTACTCATGGGTTTAATCCGGGCGCACGGAGCTCGTGAGGTCTACAACCGAGTACCTGCGGCTCTCGATTCCTTTGCTACATTATCTGCTATAGTGTTCTTGCTTCAAAAACGCAATTTCTAGTGTCGATTTCTTCCTTATTGCGTTCGCAAGCTAATTTTGGCTCCCCGAGGGCCTGTAACACAAATACAACAAATTTAGGTGTAAAAAGGGCATCAATTAATTTGAAAAACGCATGCAAGCATATATAAAACCCGTGTATAAATACATACATTTAGACTCTTATCAAATATGTAAAAGAAATAGGGGTGCTAAGAAGGAAAAGAGAAACTACCAGTATGAGTGATGGGAATAGGGGCATGATAAGTGTACATTTGTGCATGATTTAATATTATTTTTGCACACTTATTCAGTGCGTATTTGAGTATTCTTTTGAAAGATGATGCTAAACATGGTAAAAATCATATTCTCAGGTACCAGGCAATGCTTAAGGACAAGAGAGAGCCAATAGAAGCAATGAAGAGCCAAAATGAAGAAGATAGAGCTCTCTTGGCATCAACAACTAAAGAACATGCCAGACAGAACCACTTAAGGGCACCTTACAGTCTTGCTTATGACTGTAGGCCTCATACAAAAAATCTTGTGGGTATGCTTAAGCTTGTAAGGAAGAGCATAAGGATCAAATAAAAGGACCTACAGGCAAGACTGATGAGTGCATTTTATATAGATATTTTTGTACCCTTTTCATGTATATTTATCTTGTCTTTAAGCTTTAATTTGTTGGATTCGATACCACTATGGGTATTATTATTTAGTTGTGCATGAAAATTGGTTCTTGTGCAAAAGAACAGGATTCGACACAAATACAGTGTGAAAAGATTTTGGTGCAAAAGAACAGGTTCTTGTACAAATTAGCTAGATGAGACTTTTCTTGCACAGGCTCTTTCCCTTTTCTTCTAAGTGTATGTTCAAGCTCAGGATCTCCTTCAATCAATACTGAGGGGTTCCCTCAGGTCATAACCTGGAGCTGCACCCAAAAAGTAAGAAAAAGAAATCAGAACGATGATAGAATAAGAAGATATGAAATAGAATGTACAGTGAAATAGCTAAGAAAACAAAATGCAAAGTATCTTTAAATGCCTACTCCCCGGCAACGGCACCAAAAACTTGACAAGGATCCCCTTGCGTATATCCCACAAGTGCACGGGTTTGTAGAAGTAATAATCCCGGATGAGTGTTTATCGTATCCACAGGGAGTAGGGAATAAAAACACTTAATTCGCTTCTTAGCTATGTGAAAGATGAATAGTGATATGTGTGACAATGATTTAATTCTCAAAAGTAAAAACAACAAGTAAGAGAGCACAAGTAAAGGAGAAGGTAAGGCAATTGATAAAGATGGGGTACCCAGATATTGCTCCGCCTAAGACAATCATTTCAAGTGCAAAAACCCTCTATTATGCTTCCTAATCAATGCTAGTGAGTCGTGGAAATCCTTAATTACATAGTCCCAAATCTAAGGTCAACTATGCCTAACTATATACATGTCCCGGAGGAGAGATTTAATAACCTCTCAACCTCGCACTCGCATAGAATTGCAATAAGTTCCAGGGATTCCAAGTGATAAATCTCTTCCTAATTGTAGACCTAACCCTTTGGTCCAGGTGGAAGGTCCCTAACCAGAATTAAGCCCTAGATACTAAGATCACTTCTGTGCTTCACTCCGTTGTAGACCTAACCCTTTGATCGGTTTGAAAGGAAATCGATCAAACAAGTTAATTAACAAATACTGTAGAAATTCACACGGTCGTGCGGAATTTCCTCACACCCGTGTGGATCCACGGGGCGTGAAAATCGCATGGCCGTGCCTCAAAAATCCAAAAATACAACGTATAATTACTTCTAACTCCATTCCAAACATGAATAATCATTCTAATTGAAGAAACGAAGCATTATTAGCTAGATTCATCGAAGAAAATCATGAATTGCCGAAGAAAATCAAGAATAGGTCTTACCGACGAGTTGAGATGAGAGAATTTAGATTCGGCCAGAAAACCTCGTAAAAATCCTACCAAATCAGCGCTAAGAGGTCAGGAAATGATGTGAGAGTTCTCTCAGATGAACGGAGGATGTGAAGAAGAAGAGGAACGACTATTCTTTAAAAAGACATCGCGCATCTTGGCGTTCTGTATATCCGCACGGGCGTGCGGAAATTACCCACACCCATGCGCCTCCATAAAAGAACCGCACAGGGGCAGTTGCACGCCCCTGTGCGCTCTTGGGAAAAATACCCACTGACTCTGAATGCTCTCACACGGGCGTGCGGAAAATACCCATGCCCGTGTGCCCGACCTACAGGAGCAGCCGCACGCCCCTGTGGCTTCTCTAGACATCCGAGAATATTCCTAAGTGTTCCGCACGCCCGTGCGGAAATGGCACACGGGCGTGGACATTCACAGGGGCAAACGCACGCCCCTGTGCCTTCTCGGGATGGAGAGAGCTCCTCTAAAGAGATTCGCACAGGCGTGCGGAAATTATCCACGGCCGTGCGAAGATCATAAGGTCGCCCACAGGGACGAGTTCACGCCCTTGTGCACTCTCGGGATAATCTGCCAAACTCTGCAAGAAATCACATGCCCTTGCGGAAATTACCCATGGGCGTGCGATATTCTCATGGTCGTTCACGGGGACAGCCGCACGCCCTTACGCCTGGTTTAGATGAGCTCGCATTGCAAATCCACGGGCGTGCGGAAATACCATACGCCGATGCGTTTTCTCTAGATGCCTTAGAAAAATTTGCAGGTGATAAGTGCTTGAGTAGACATATTTTTATATATGTTTTACATGTATTGAGCATCATTTTTACTATAGTTTATGTCTCATATTTTGTATTTTGTGTTCTTTTATGCATATAGGTTGTGAATGCCTTGAAGAGTAAAAAGGAAGCAAAGATAGGCTATAAAGACACAATGTTAGGAGTTCTTGTTCAATTCAAGGACCAAGACACGAGAGGAGTTCATAAACGTGGAGATGTGTGCCAACTTCTAAGAAGATTCAAGTCAATTCATTATTTGGAATGGCACAAAGGCAGCCATGTCTTCATATTCCTTCTTTTTGTGAAGATTGTAAGACCTCTCAAAGATACCTCTCAAAGAAGAGTGTTTGGACCGCGTTTTGTGAAAAATACTGTAGCAATTTTACTGTAGGAGTGTTGTAGCAAAATTATTGTTCACGCGCCGGCGTGGAAATTCCTGCAGCCCACGCGGGCGCGTGGAAAATCCACATGGGTGCGTGGGAGCACGTGACGGACGCAGTCTAAGGCCTATAAATAGCCATTTTGCCCTATTCATTCTCATCGTTTGTCCGGCTCTTGAGGGGTGAGATGGCTAGGGTTTGGATAGGAGGTCTTTGCGGCTTTGGAGGCACTTCGTCACCAACTTTG
This sequence comes from Dioscorea cayenensis subsp. rotundata, assembly GCF_009730915.1. Classification (NCBI taxonomy): domain Eukaryota; kingdom Viridiplantae; phylum Streptophyta; class Magnoliopsida; order Dioscoreales; family Dioscoreaceae; genus Dioscorea; species Dioscorea cayenensis. The sequence continues at coordinate 129,680 of NW_024087205.1, forward strand.
ATCGATTCCTCCTCCGTCATAGCATCAAGGAAGTCACTGGGGAACCTAGCTTCGGAGTGGGTCCTTCAAGACGTCAAAGCTCTCTATCAAGGCCATCAGTTCATATATAAGGGGGTTTATTTCTATGGTTTTAATGTACTTTCATTCATTGATGGTGTGTTTTGTATGTTGCTCCATGGAGAGCTAAAACCCTAGAGGGTATTTGTTCTTGTGAACCCTAGGGTTCTCATCTTTTGTGGATTTGCTTAGTGATAAGTGCTTGTGCGATATGAATGCGAAGCGTTCATTCCTTATGTTGAGCATTACTTTTCTTATGTTTTTACACTAATATGTGTGTTTTTATGTTACTTTCGCGCAGGTAGGGTAGTGAGGCCAAGTATGAAGGAAAGAAGCCAATGTGGATTACAATGCACCTATTTTGGAGGAAATCTTGCTAAGGTTCAAACGCGAAGACATAGGTCGATGTGAAATCCTAGAGTGTGTGGCAACCTCCTCGTATTCGAGTTGGCATATCCATTTGGAGGGGCACAAAGGCAGTCACACTCGAGCATTCCAACTTATGCACATAGAACAAGAGCTTCACCAACGTGCCTATCATTGAAGATGCAAGTGATCCACGACGTGAACGTGTGCCCATTTGCGTTACTCCAATGAAAGTATGGATTCGGGAAGCTATTCAGGCAAGATACTGTAGCAACACGGCAGAAAGTATTGTAGCAGCACTGTTCACAGTCGGCCGAGAAAACATGAGTTTAGAGGATCCACACGGGCGTGTGGAAATTATCCACGCCTGTGTAGAAATTCCCCACGGGCGCGTGAAGCATCCACGCCTGTGTAGTCGCCCGATTCCAGCCCTATTTAAAGCCCAATCAGCCCCGATTTTATTATTCTTTTCTCCATCTTTTCCCCAACTTGAGAGAAGGCTTCGGCTAGGGTTTCGAGGTGTATTGGCCAAGGTTTTGGAGAGGTTCTATGGCTCCAACATTGTCATTCCTTAGGAAGAAGGTTGGTAGGGGAGCTTCTGTTGAGTTATATCCTATACCAGACGAGGGAATCCTTGGATGATGAGTAGAGGACTTTCCACAAGACCATCGACACGACTATCGAGGGGTTTCTTTATGGATTCATTGCTTTTTACATTCTATTTCTTTTGATTGTACTTAGCTCCATGGAGATAAACCCCTAGTGGGTACTCAGATTTTGTGAACCCTAGGATGTATTTGTTTCTTTGAACCTCTTTATTATGCTTTCAGTAAATTGATGTTTATTGTGAGTTCCAACCTTGAATACTTGATTGTATGAACATTTCCCTTAGAGTGACACTAGGGTTGAGAGTACTTGTTGGTAACCTTGTGAGTAAGTGACACACCACGAGCGTTAGACGAAGCTAGGTTGGAGAGGGTTGAGAGGATGAGTCGAGAGGTACAGGAGAGTCCCCTTTCCCCTCTGGTGTGATAGATTCTACCTCCGTTCCTTGAGTTCTTTGTGGTCATAATAGAGTGAATGGTCTAAGGGATGAACTTCCGCTGGGGCTTAGTTGCAGCGTGCAGCTGGTGAAGCGTTGAGGTGATCTTAGTATCTAGGGCTCAATTGTGGTTAGGGACCTTCCACCTGGACCAAAGGGTTAGGTGTATAATAAGGAAGAGATTTATTAGTTGGAATCCCTAGAGCTCATTGCAACTCTATGCGAGTGCAAGGTATTGAGATTGTTCAATTTCTCTTCCGGGACATGTATAGAATTAGACATAGTTGACCTCAGATTTGGGACTATGTAATTAAGGATTTCCACGACTCACCATTGCATTGATTAGGAAGCATAATAGAGGGTTCTTGCACTTGAAACAATTATCCTATGCGGAGCATTATCCGGGTACCCCATCTTTATCGATTGCCTTATCCCCTTCTTTACTTTTTGCTCTCTTACTTGTTGCTT
>NW_024087206.1:0-2941 GCF_009730915.1 Dioscorea cayenensis subsp. rotundata
AGTATGAAGGAAATGGGCCAACCTCCTCGGTTTTCTATATTAATATGTGTGTTTTATGTTACTTTTACGCAGATAGGGTTGTGAGGCCGAGTATGAAGGAAATGGGCCAATGTGGATCATAATGCACCTATTTTGGTGGAGATCTTGTTAAGGTTCAAATGCGAAGACATAGGTTAGGTGTGAGATGCTAGAGTGTGTGCCAACCTCCTCGCATTCGAGTGAGCACATCAATTTGGAGGGGCACAAAGGCAGTCACGCTCGAGCATTCCGACTTATGCATATAAGAACAAGAGCCCCGCCAACATGTACATCATTGAAGAAGCAAGTGATTCATGACGTGAACGTGTGCCCGCTTTGTGTTACCCGATGAAAGTATGGAATCGGGAAGTTAATCAGTCGAAGGTCAGTAGCGAGCATTGTAGCAACCATCGTAGCAACACTCGCTCACGGCCGACCCGAGAAATCAAAAGAAAGCAGAGAATCCACACGGGCGTGTGGAAATTATCCACGCCCTGTGGAAATTCACGCACGAGCGTGTATCATCCACGCCTGTGGAGTTGCCCGATTCCGACCCTACTTAAAAGCCGATTCAGCCCCGATTTTTGGTATTCTTTTTCTCCATCTTTTCCCTAACTTGTGAGAGGACTTCGGCTAGGGGTTTCGAGGGGTATTGGCCAAGGTTTTTGGAGAAGTTCTACGGCTCCAACATCGTGATTCCATTAGAAAGAAGGTTGGTAGGGGGAGCTCGATCGAGGCGTATCCTATACCGGACGAAGGAATCTTTGGACGATCAGTAGAGGACTCTCCACAAGACCATCGACACGACCATCGAGGTGGTTTCTTTTATGGATTCATTGCTTTTTACATTCGATTTCTTTAATTGTATTAAGCTCCATGGAGAGCTAAACCCCTAGTGGGTACTTGGATGATTGCGAACCCTAGGATGTATTCGTTTCATTGAACTTCTTTATTATGCTTTCAATAAATTGATGTTTATTGTGAGTTCCAACCTTGAATGCTTGATTGTATGAACATTTCCCCTAGAGTGACACTAGGGTTGAGAGTTCTTGTTGGTAACCTTGTGAGTGAGTGACACACCACTAGCGTTAGACAAAGCTAGGTTGGAGAGGGTTGAGAGGGTGAGTCGAGAGGTACAGGAGCGCCCCCTTTCCCCTCTGACGTGATAGATTCTACCTCCGTTCCTCGAGTTCTTTACGGCCATAATGGAGTGAATGGTCTAAGGGATGAACCTCCGCTGGGGCCTAGTTGCACGTGCAATGGAGTGAAGCGTTGAGAGGATCTTAGTATCTAGGGCTTAATTGTGGCTAGGGACCTTCCATCTGGACCAAAGGGGTAGGTCTATATTTAGGAAGAGATTTATCACTTGGAATCCCTAGAGCTCATTGCAACTCTATGCGAGTGCGAGGTGTTGAGATTGTTCGATTTCTCCTCCGGGACATGTATAGAGTTAGGCATAGTTGACCTTAGATTTGGGACTATGTATGTAAGGATTTCCACGACTCACCATTGCATTGATTAGGAAGCATAATAGAGAGTTCTTGCACTTGAAGCGATCATCCTAGGTGAAGCATTATCCGAGTACCCCATTCTTTATCGATTACCTTACCCTCTTCTTACTTTTGCTCTTTTCACTTGTTATTTTTATTGTTGAGAATTGAATCAATTTCACACTTATCACTATTGATATTCCACATAGCTAAGAACCAAATTAAGTATTTTCACTCTCTACTCCATGTGGATTCGACCCCGCTCACCCGGGATTATTACTTCGACAAGCCCGTGCACTTGCGGGATATAAGCAAGGGGACCTTGTCAAAGACCGATGTAATTTGGAGGAAGCTAGAAGCTATGTATGAGAGCCATGTATGAGAAGAATACATTTAGAAACAAGGCCATGACCATTAGAAGGCTTGTGATTTTGAAGTATAGGGATGGCAAGAGCATGACAAAGCTTACAAGTAATTTCCAAGTTTTAGTGCACCAATTGGCTTCTATGAAAATGCCTTTTAAAGATAAGTTACATGCTTTGTTACTTCTTAGTTCATTTCCTGACATTTGGGAGACGCTAGTGGTGTCACTTAGTACTTCAGCACCTAGTAGGCAATTAACCATGGAAATGGCTAAGGAAAACCTATTGAATAAAGAAGCCAGGATGAAGGAAAAAAAGGTGAAACTTCCTCTGGTGTAATTATTTCAGAAAAGACCGAAGGCCATGGTAGAAGCAAGAGCAGACATCCTCAAGGTCATGGCAATAGAGATACATCCAAAGATAGATCAAAGAATAGGAAGAACATCAAATGTTTTCATTGCAACAAGATGGGCCACATGAAAAAAGGGTGCAGGTTCCTCAAAAGAGAATAGAGTGAAGGAAGTAAAGAAAAGAAGGAGACCAATGTAGTAGCCACAAAGTGTGACATTAGTGTCATTTGTGATGATAGTTGTATAAATCTGGTGAGCCAAGAGAGTGATTGGGTGTTTAACTCAGGAGCTTCATTCCACATCACTCCCCATTGTAACTTCTTTACTACCTACTCTAGTGGTGACTTCGGAAGTGTCAAAATGGGTAATAGTGGTGCACAGAGATAGTGGGTATTGGAGACATTTGTTTGGGGACCAATCAAGGGCTCAGGCTAGTACTCAAGGATGTTAGGTATGCTCCAAACCAACAGATGATGGGTTCATCAGTTGGTTTGGTGAAAGCAAGTGCAAGCTCACCAAAGGCTCCCTAGTAATTGCTAGAGGAAAGAAGGTGAGCACACTCTGTGTTATGCAAGCTACGCTACACATAGGAGAGTTAAATATAGATCAAAAGGATGCAAGAATTGAGCTATAACACAGAAGACTTGGCCATGTCAGTGAGAGAGAGGTACAACTTCTCTCTAAGAAGAATTTTTTACCGAGCATGGAGGAAGCATCTCTT
>NW_024087207.1:0-8350 GCF_009730915.1 Dioscorea cayenensis subsp. rotundata
TATGGAGAAGCAAAAGCAAGAGAAGATGAGTGATAATGAATGGGAAATCTTACATCTAAAAGTTGCTACAATAATTCAACAATGGGTGGATGTAAACATATTTCATCACATCTTTAAAGAAGTGAAGACCGATGTACTTTGGAGGAAGCTAGAAGCTATGTATGAGAGCCATGTATGAGAAGAATACATTTAGAAACAAGGCCATGACCATTAGAAGGCTTGTGATTTTGAAGTATAGGGATGGCAAGAGCATGACAAAGCTCACAAGTAATTTCCAAGTTTTAGTGCACCAATTGGCTTCTATGAAAATGCCTTTTAAAGATAAGTTACATGCTTTGTTACTTCTTAGTTCATTTCCTGACATTTGGGAGACACTAGTGGTGTCACTTAGTACTTCAGCACCTAGTAGGCAATTAACCATGGAAATAGCTAAGGAAAACCTATTGAATAAAGAAGCCAGGATGAAGGAAAAAAACGTGAAACTTCCTCTGGTGTAATTATTTCAGAAAAGGCAGAAGGCCATGGTAGAAGCAAGAGCAGGCATCCTCAAGGTCATGGCAATAGAGATACATCCAAAGATAGATCAAAGAATAGGAAGAACATCAAATGTTTTCATTGCAACAAGATGGGCCACATGAAAAAAGGGTGCAGGTTCCTCAAAAGAGAATAGAGTGAAGGAAGTAAAGAAAAGAAGGAGACCAATGTAGTAGCCACAAAGTGTGACATTAGTGTCATTTGTGATGATAGTTGTATAAATCTGGTGAGCCAAGAGAGTGACTGGGTGTTTAACTCAGGAGCTTCATTCCACATCACTCCCCATTGTAACTTCTTTACTACCTACTCTAGTGGTGACTTCGGAAGTGTCAAAATGGGTAATAGTGGTGCACAGAGATAGTGGGTATTAGAGACATTTGTTTGGGGACCAATCAAGGGTTTAGGCTAGTACTCAAGGATGTTAGGCATGCTCCAAACCAACAGATGATGGGTTCATCAGTTGGTTTGGTGAAAGCAAGTGCAAGCTCACCAAAGGCTCCCTAGTAATTGCTAGAGGAAAGAAGATGAGCACACTCTGTGTTATGCAAGCTAAGCTACACATAGGAGAGTTAAATATAGATCAAAAGGATGCAAGAATTGAGCTATAACACAAAAGACTTGGCCATGTCAGTAAGAGAGAGGTACAACTTCTCTCTAAAAAGAATTTTTTACCGAGCATGGAGGGAGTGTCACACCCACCCCTTCTACCGAGGTAAATGTGGCACCCATCAGTTAAAATTCCCTTTTTAAGCTGGAAACCTGCACCTGTTTTAAAACAAAAGCAGACTCTAGATCACAATTTACAATTTTTTTCACCAAGTACAGGTTCAAATACATAAATACAGATAAATATAATTACTCTAATTTTGACTGGGTACAACCGCTACAGAGATCACGATACCAACAAATATAAAAGAAAAGTATGGGACCCACTGCGAGTCTTGGACTTAACCCCGACTAGCTCTAAACTTGAGCAGTGCAATCTAGGGTCTTGCTCCTGCGATTCTGACAGACATTCGAGTTAGTCGGTAGTGGCTTAATAATTTCAAATATTCAAATACGAGTATATATAAAAATATATAAATACCAACTTCTCAAATAATTTTCCAACTTTTTCCAAAATACCAGAATTCTAGCAAAATACATTTTTAAAGAACTTTTGAAACATAAATTCATCACAAATCAATATCAAATCAATTTTTCTAAGAAAATCCAAATTGTTGTGAGAGACGCCTCCTAAGAGACTGGCTAAATCGCGTCCCCTCATCACAACCCAAAATAACAAGTAATATAAAAACCATTCTCAATTCCACGACCGAAAACTCTCCCCCACTTAGCCGCCGTCGTGACTAGGTTGGGAGCCGCCAAGGTCTTCATAACCTTGACGTTGGCCCCACGGTCCCCGTGTGGTGACTCCGGGATCGATGTATCATCCAACTCGTGGCTCTACGCCCCACCGATCTCGGACAAATCAACACTCGAGGTCCACCACGCCACCTCTAAAGGTCGGCCCGTGGGGACCCACTCATCGCGATGAGTCGGGGCCTTAGCCCGTCACCATCCAAAACCAACATGTAAATGTAGCAATAATACTAATCTGTATAAATCACATCACATGGTCCTTATCCGGACAAGCATTCACATCACTGAAAATAAACATCATTTCCACAAAGCCGATGTCAAAAGTATAACAATGCATAAAAACCAAGAAAAATCCAGATCCATGATACCATTCCTATTCCAGAGGAATGAAAACCAATTCCACAAATATTGTTGGTAAAACATTTTAAAAATGCTCACATGATTTTCACAAATCATTTCCAAATCAAAGCATATATAACCATAGAAATAAATACATGAATTGAATAATTTAAATCACATATACATGTATTTTCACTATTCACTAAATCACGTATAATTATACTGAAAAACCGATGTATCAATACGATTGTCGGGAACATCAATGCTGAAAGTAAATATCATGTATACCCTCAACATTATACGCCAATTAAAGCATGATAAAAAGAAATACTTAAACAATTATTTTTCAAAATACTAGCTATTAAATAATTATTTCAAAATAATAATAATTAATCAATTATTTAAAATAATAGCCACTACCAACTCACTCGGTGTCCTTGGGTTCCTCGCTAGACCCTAACTCCCTCCCAAGACCCGAACAACACCTAACAAGAATAATATAATAAAAATAAATAAACTACATTTAAACCCAAAATAAAATACAATAAACAACAATAGACTCTCTATTGGGCCCACTCACTCAATCTGGTTAAAAACCCGACCTTTGCATTATCCAACGCTTTCAGATTGCACTTAAACCAACTCAATTTTAGACTAAACACGCTTTAAACCAATCGAACCCGATCTCAATTCCATGAAACTAAGCTCAATCAGACCGAACCAGTTCTTAATCGCACCGAACTAAACTCAATCAAACTCGAATCACTGAACCAACTCAATTCTTGATTCAAAAATCTATCAACCAACTTGGTTCAGCCCAAAACCCTTAGCCCAAATCAACTGAACCCAAACCCAAACCATCTCAACTTGATTTGATCAAGCCCAACTTAACCAAATCAATTCAACCATCTTCATTAACACCTTAATCATCATCATCATCAACTTAATTAATCAAACCAAACCCTAATCTCGGTGCTACGATGATATGCTACATAGACTCAAGAACCTCATCTCCATTTCAAACCATTTTCAACTCGAATACGCTTTTCAAAAGCAATTTGTACATACATCATCATCTACAATAATTAAACACGCTTTTCAACCCAAAATAAATCATTTTTCTTCATCAAATCCACCAAATACACACACACACATACATTCAAGTATACCAATAAATAAATCATCACAATACTTTACCAAACAATACTTACATCCTATTCTCCCTCCATCAGCACAAAGCTCCATCACTCCCATCTTTCTTTGTTTTTAACTCACGTTTCATCGTGCAGGGGAAAAGAATGAGAAGGAGATGAAGAGATGAACACTCAAGAGTCTAGATTTTTTTCTCCCAATGAAGTTTTCAGCCAAAAATTTACATTTAGTCCCTCAAAACTTAACTACTTACAAGTCAGTCCCTGCAAAACTCACAAATGGTCCCTGAATTATGAAAATAGTATTCTCAAAAAGGTCCTTAGAAACTATCAAATGGTCCCTGAAGTATATCACAATATTTCAAAAAGGTCCCTACCGCCTTACCTTTCAGTCCTTGGTTTCCCGAAATATTTTATATCAATCCCTTTTTCTATTACTCTTTTAACCCAAAAATCTCTTAAAAACTTTTTACACTTAAGTCCTTGTTCCGTCCACTGGGGTTTCTCAACAAGATTACTCGTAGAAAAATTCTCACTCGCAACCTGTAGTAATACTCGAATATATTTTTCCACATGATATGTAAAGGTTCAGGGTATTACAATCCTTCTCTCCTTTAAGAAAAATTTCAGTCCTCGAAATTTCCTTAAGATGTATAAATATGATATCACTCAAGTTCACTTGTTCCAAATCTGCTCTCTTGTTCCAAATCTGCTCAACAAGAAATAACAATCATCCTGTCGGGATGTCCAAGTATCTGACGATGATCAAAGTGAACTCGATTCCTCTTATACGTGTTATACACTAGTATACAACACTCTTCCGATGTGTTACTCGGCTTCCTCACTTCCAAAACTCATACAATAAAATAATCTTGTATTTTTCCACAATCCAGTAGAAAAGCAACTTCTTATTCCCAAGTAGAAATACATCATACTGGAGATACACAGGTAGAATACAAACATCTCAAGCACACAAACGATAATAAAAACAGACTATTCTACTATTCACAAGTCCTCATACGTCTACTGAACCTCATCCTTGTCTACGGTTTCATGGGTTCAACCTTTCCCGTTCCATTGCTCAATCCGTCGCACCATAGTTAAGGATCGCATGGGCATCATCATACGCGTACAGAAACTCCTCGTGAACCCATACCTCCTCTCAATTCCGCATATGACTCTCGTCTAGGTGAAAACGTTCCATGTAGATATTCCTCAGCTCTGAAGCAACTATAGAGCTAAAAATCTGCGGTATTCATGGTTACCACATAACGAGCTTGTGGGACATAAACATCAGCTATCAGCTTGCTTCTTGGTTACCAGTGCAATAATAGAACTAGAAGATGCTCGAGGCAACAAGAGTAGAGCTAGAGGGTACTTGAGCAGACTATGAGTTTCCATCTCTTCTTCCCTCTTTCGCTCCTCCTCTCTTCTCTCTGCTCCTCCACTTCTCTCTCCGTCTTCTTCCTCTCTACTGCTCTTCCAAGAAATATCTCTCTACTCTTTCTCTATTATACCTTGGAGGAGGTCCTCGTCTCAGTCGTCTCAAACGCCTTGGTTCCATTACTCAAAAATCCTTAAGACACTCAAAATTCCACTGATGAAAAATGCAAGTCTGATCTTCTCCTCTATTTAAACACAATTAAACCACACTCAGAGGAGTTGGCTATAATTCATCCAAAGTCCAACAAATCAAGCTCGAATCAATGTCACATCGTGACACACCTTTTAAGAGTCAACAGAAAGATGATAAAGAAGGCTGATTACTCACGGGCTAATCTCCATATTCTTAAGCACGTGTACGTCCAAAGCATCTTTCGAATCACAACGCAAATCACTGTGTCGGTCACTAACAAAGAGAACGCCAAATACCCTTCTTTGGCAACTTTTAGTTAACTTATTTTTAGATAAAACCAATTCCAATAAATATCTCAACCCGTGATCGATCACAAAGCAGTCGCTTTTCCGCCTCAAATGTCAAAACCTACTATCAACCTTATTCCCAATACGCAACTTAGGGTTTTAAACCGGATCGAGACCTCCATACTTCTACCGGGCCCTTAACTTTTCTGCCTAATCACTACTAAACCCTCTAAGTCTGATACGACTCTAAACTTAGGCTCGGATCACAACCCATGATCTCCCCAACCGTGGATATCTCAACCCTACTACCGATACCAAAAGATGTCACACCCACCCCTTCTACCGAGGTAAATGTAGCACCCATCGCTTAAAAATTCCTTTAATCGAAACCCGGCAATCCCTGCTTTTAAACAAAAGCGCACTCTACAAATCACAATTTACAATTTTTTTCACCAAGTATGCAGTTCAAATACATAAATACAATAAATATAATTATTTCTAATTATGCGTACAACCGCTACAAGATCACGATACCAACAAATATAAAGAAAAGTATTGGACCCACTCAGCCTTGGACTTAACCCCGACTAGCTCTAAACTTGAACAGCAATCTAGGGTCTTGCTCCCTCAGCGATATCAAAGACATCTCAAATTGGCTCAGAGCGGTTTAATAATTTCAAATATTCAAATACAAGATATATAAAAATATATAAATACCAACTTCTCAAATAATTTTCCAACTTTTCCAAAATACCAGAATTCTAGCAAAATACATTTTTAAAGAACTTTTGAAACATAAATTCATCACAAATCAATATCAAATCAATTTTTCTAAGAAAATCCAAATTGTTGTGAGAGACCGCCTCCTAAGAGAGTGACAAATGGGCTTCGCCTCATCACAAACCCAAAATAACAAGTAATATAAAAACCATTCTCAATTCCACACTGAAAACTCTCCCCACTTAGCCGGCCGTCCGACTCAGGTTGGGAGCCGCCAAGGTCTTCATAACTCGACGTCTGCCCACCGGGTCCTGTCAGGCGACTCCGGATCCCGATGATCATCCAATCGTGGCTCTACGCCTCCCACTCGATCCGGACAAATCAACACTCAGTCCACCACGCCACCTCTAAAGGCTCGGCCCGCTGGGGACCCACTCATCGCAGTAGTCGGGCCTCAGCCCGCCGTCACCATCCAAACCAACACGTAAACGAAGCAATAATACAATCCGTATAAATCACATCACACGGTCCTTATCCAGACAAGCATTCACATCACGAAAAATAAACATCATTTCCACAAAGCCAATGTCAAAAGTATAACAAACGATAAAAACCAAGAAAAATCCAGATCCATGATACTCATTCCTATTCCCGAGAATGAAAACCAATTCCACAAATATTGTTAGTAAAACATTTTAAATGCCTCACATGATTTCACAAATCATTCCAAATCAAAGCATATATAACCATAGAAATAAATACATGAATTGAATAATTAAATCACATATACATGTATTTTTCACTATTCACAAATACGAGTAATTATACGAAAACCCGATGTATCAATACGATTGTCGGGAACATCAATCAAAGAAGTAAATATACTGATACTCTCAACATTATACGCCAATTAAACATGATAAAAAAGAAATACTTAAACAATTATTTTCAAAATACTAGTCTATTAAATAATTATTTTCAAAATAATAATAATTAATCAATTATTTAAAAATAATAGCCACTACCAACTCACCTCGGTGTCCTTGGGTTCCTGCTAGACTCGGAACTCCCTCCCCAAGACCGAACAACACCTAACAAGAATAATATAATAAAAATAAATAACACATTTAAACCCAAAAATAAAAATACAATAAACAACAATAGACTCTCTATCGGCCCACTCACTCCAATCTAGTTAAAACCCCGACCTTGCATTATCCAACCCGGGCTTTCAATTGCACTTAAACCAACTCAATTTAGACTCAAACACGCTTAAACCAATCTCAACCAATCTCAATTCCATCGAATCATGTTCTCAATCTGAGACCGAACCAAGCTTTTAATCAAGACTCGAACCAAACCTCAATCAAACTCGAACCACTCGAACCAACTCAATTTTTATTCAAAATCTATCGAACCAACTCTGCTCACCCTCAAAACCCTTAGCCCAAATCAACTCGAACCCAAACCCAAAACTGATCTCAACTCTGACTGATCGCTCCAACTTAACCAAATCAATTCAACCATCTTCATTAACACCTTTAATCATCATCATCATCAACTTAATTAATCAAACCAAACCCTAATCTCTTTAAGCATACAAGAATTGCTATCAAGAATCTTAGAAACCCTCATCTCCATTTCAAACGATTTTTCAACTCGAATATAGGCTTTTCAAAACAATTTCATACACTCATCATCTACAATAATTAAACATGCTTTTTCAACCCAAATAAATCATTTTTTCTTCATCAAATCCACTCAAACATACACACACACATACATTCAAGATACCAATAAATAAATCATCACAATATTTACCAAACAATACTTCATCCTATTCTCCTCCATCAAGACATAAAAGTCTCCATCACTCCCATTCTTTTCTTTGTTTTAACTCACTATATCGTAGCTAGAGAAAGAATGGTAGGTAGACGAAGCATTTAACACTCAAGAGTCTAGATTTTTCTCCCAATGAAGTTTTCAGCCAAAATTTACATTTAGTCCCTCAAAACTTAACTTCTTACAAGTCGTCCCCTGCAAAACTCACAAATGGTCCCCTGAATTATGAAATAGTATTCCTCAAAAGGTCCTTGAAACTATCAAATGGTCCCTGAAGTATAACACAATATTTCAAAAGGTCCCTACCGCCTTACCTTTCAGTCCTTGGTTTCCAGGAAATATTTTTATATCAATCCTTTTTCTATTACTCTTTAACCCAAAAATCTCTTAAAAACTTTTACACTTAAGTCCTTGTTCTCGTCCACTTGGGGTTTCTCAACAAGATTCACTCGAGAAAAATTTTATCAAGAATCGTAGTAATACCCCTCAATATATTTTCCAATGTATATGTAAAGGTTCAGGTATTACAGGGTATCTCT
>NW_024087208.1:0-7131 GCF_009730915.1 Dioscorea cayenensis subsp. rotundata
TTATATTTTATTATAATAAATTAAGTTTATATTAATTATATTAATTACTAATAATATTTTTAAATTTAAATTCATATTTACTTAAAATTAAATGTATATTTTATAATGTATATATTAATTATTATATCAAATCGACCTACATGTTTTCTAAATCCAAATTTACAAATCCTTCAACCAAACACAATATTCGCGATCCAAAGTATTACAAACACATCTAACCAAACACTGGATTTGACTCTCCTGAATTATCAAATCCAAGGATTCAAATCCACTGCATTTTCAACTACATTCAACCAAACGCCCCCTATATTGAATTGTAGTTGAACCCTTAATCTTTCACTTGAAAAAAAATGATGGACAACTATTCTATTGCAAAACGGTAACTTGCTTTTACTTTCTTTTTATTTTATACAATTTATATCATTAAGTATTATATTTTAATAAAAAAAAATTCATGATTCTTTATTAAAAATCATGACTTATTTATTGAAACTAATTATGCATTTAACATACCACCCCTATAAATACATAATGAGAGAGATTGGAGTATCGAAACAAGGCCGCGGGTATGAGTCTCTTGCGCAGCCTGTGGGAGGATCCCGGCGACATTGGAGGCGGTGGCGAGCAAAGGGTCCTCCCTCTCATCACTCGTGGACCTGCCGCAGTGAGGACACGGCATGAAGAAGAAGATGGTGATTACCTATGCCCAGGCGGCTAGTTCTTCCTCCTCTGGCGAGGCACTTCAGTCGAAGACGGTGGCCAGCAGAAGCGGCAATGGTGATCTGGTTTCTCCGAGACTTACGCAGCTCACGGGTGCTAAAAGGCCGCGATCCCCGAAGGATAACTCCTGTGGCCGTTGCTTCAGAACCACTCACAAAACGGCTGAATGTAGACATCAAATCGTTTGTTTGCGCTGCGCCTGTGTCGGCCATATGGCTTCTAGATGTCCGGTTGTTGCGAGGCGAAGTCCCCGTCGACGCATGTTGCACGTTCGCTCCAAACACGGGAAAGAGGCTGGGTCTGGTCATAAGAAATCCTTGTCGAGATCGCCAGAGCCCTCGGTTCCTAAGGAGATTGGTGCAGATCATCCGATTGTTGTGGAATCTAAGACTAACAATTTCTCGCTGTCATTATCGCTTACCCCGGAATCGGAGAAACTTCGCGAGGAGCTCGCTAATGTGGCCGTCTTATCTCTGGAAGATGGATATATCAATGATGTTAATCTGCTTGCCGTCATTCCCTCAATCATCAACATTGATCTTGCTGGGCCAATAACTCCACTGAACGACTGCAACTTTCTCTTACCAATGAGCTGCAGGGAAGAGGTTAAGGAGATATGTAAGTTGGGAGCCTTCACAGCCAATACTAAGGATGGCCCGTGCAAGTTGCGATGTTCGGCCCGGGTCGGTGAACTCTGGAGGCGATGGGTCGCGCTTCAGGGGAGGGTACGTGGGTGCACATATGGAACCTTCCATTGCACGCTTGGTGCTGGTCCACTATTTTGGAAGTCATTCGGCCGGTGGGTGAGCTTGTCACTCATCAGCGGCGAGTTGCCACATAAACAATTCATCACTGCTCGTTAGGGCGGGCGTGGCGGAGTCAAGCTACCAGTGGAGATTGATTTCAATCTGGGAATGCGAAGGTACCTAGTATTAATCACAGGGGAACGAGGGGACCTTCCAGTGTATCGCAGGGACTTGGGTCGCTTTGTTACTTGTAGGAAGGAGGATGTCGTCGATGCAGGGCTGGGACGGGGTGCAGCTTGAGCAAACGATGCCGGTGCATGGACCGAGGCAGTGCCGGGGTCCAAAGGTTTGTCTGTGGTGGAGCGTGAGCTCCCACGCCCGGCTCTGGGACATGTCGCGGACACAAGGGGCTAGGGCATTCGAGAACGCTCGGATGTGAGGCCGACGATGGTGGTTGAGCGTAGCTCCCACGGTGAGGTCGTCGGAGGGCAATCCCGGGATCCGGCTCTTGTTGGACGGACCGTTGGTTCTCATGGAGCTGGGGAAAGACCAGAGGGTAGGGGCTTGGCTCGGTCTCCCGAGCGAAGAGGGTCCGACCGTGCAGGGGAGGAGAGATGGGAGTACTGACGCTCGACGTGTCGAACGTTGGCGTCGTGAAAATCACCGAGCCCAGCCGGTTCGTGATAAGGAAGGGACATGTGGCTTGCGAGGGGCGTCCCGAGGGTTTGCTGCGGTGAAGCTTAAGGTTACGCAGGATCACGTTAAGGTGACTGATGTTTCCGAGGCTAGGGATTCGAAGGACGTTGCTAAGGGTTGTTCTCTTGTGCCGCTGGTGCACGTTAAGGCCAAGAGGGAGGTTCCGAACTGTGCTCTGGGTCTTGATTTGGAGGATCCAAATCGCGCGAGGTCGGTCCGAAACCTTTAACACGGGTCTAGATCAATACTGTATTGATTTGAATATGGGGGACCCACTTCTAATGTGTGACGTGCCGCCAAGTGGGGCCGAGAGGAGTTGAATGCAGTGGACCTCGGGACTTGTCGGGAGATGATCGGACCGGGCCGGGATGGCTCTTTGGCATTGTTGAATTCTCGGCCTCGACGGACTACGATCCCTAGTCGATCCGCGTGGGCCGTTTGAGAGAGATTCTTTTCCTTCTTATACCAGCTTGGTTGGTTTGAACTATCAGAATCGTGATGCTGCACCGGGAGTGGCACCCCCTGAGGGTTTTCAGTGGCAATTTTTAGAAGGAGGTTGGGTCCTTGCACCGCTCATTGCTTTCATACTCGAGGTTGCCATCTACAACGACTCGCCTGTTTTATCGTAGAAAGAAGGATCTGAGACCGGAAATGCAGTTGTGGTATCTCCTGAGGTAGACAAGGATTCGGATGATTCGTTGTCAGAATTTGAAAGGAATCTTAGAGAACTGTTACCAGATCTACCGGGAAGCCGTAGCGCGAGTGCCACAGGCGTGACCTGCAGGTACCGAAAAAGTGAGCCATGTAAGCAGCCACCCTTGATGCGTTTCAATGAGGATACAGGGTGCTCAGCGGAACCGACCAAGTTAACCAAAAAGAAAGGAGCCGGTCGAGGGTGTTAGAGGTACGAGCTCTAAACCTCTGTTGATTGCTGATTGGACTACTAAGCAAATTGCTAGTTATTGTGATGCATGTGGTATTTCTTTTACGGATTCTATGCATGATTGTATTAATCATATCCGATCCTTGGAATTAGCTAGATCGGGCACTCATCTAGTACAGGAAGAGTCCTCCTCTGAGGACCGTAGGAACTAAACTGTGGTTATGAATATTATCAATTGGAATGTGCGGGGTCTAGGTAGGCCAGCTAAGAGGTTTTTAGTTAAAGATTTCTTGAACATTCATTTTGTTGATGTGTGCTGCCTTCAAGAAACGAAGCTTGAAGAGATTTCGCGTCACTTTGGAGGGAAATGGAGGAACTCGTCTCGGATCACTTTGCCTTTTGTGGCGCGAAGGGCTCGGCAGTGGGATCGCGGTAGGGTGGAATAGTTTGTTGCTTACCGGACGGTAGCACAGAGGGATCTTTCGCTTTATCAATTGATTTTTACCTCTAAGCGTGACAACCTTAGATGGCGATGTCATTTCGTGGTGTATGGGCCCAATGTGCGTGCTCGAATGGCGTGCTTTTGGGAAGAATTGTTAGATAGCAAGGGGGATAATGAGGGGCCATGGGTAATTTGTGGGGACTTTAATGCGATCTTTGATGTTAATGATAAATCATCCGGTAACCCCTAATTTGGAGGACATTCACGTGCCAATCTCGTGATGAGGAGTTTGGGTGTTCGGGAGCCACCCCTCAGCTTGGTAGGAAATTTACTTGGACTAATGGGCAGGAGAATCCGATCTGGGTCAAGCTGGATCGCTTCCTTGTCAATGATGTTTGGTTTGAACACTTTCCTAGAGTGATGCAGACCAGTCTTCCTAGGCTCGGATCTGACCACGTCCCGATTAGGTTGGAAGTTGGAAGACATTTTTCGAACCCTAGACCTTTCCGTTACGAGCTAGTTTGGCACTCTGCGGAGGGGTTTCATGAGCTTGTCCACCAGTGGTGGACAAATATTTCACATGAGGGATGTGGAGCTTTCATTCTCTCCAAAAAGCTTGCTGGGGTTCGTGCGCACTTACGTAGGTGGGCTAAGTTTAGCTTTGGGTCTATCAAACTGAAGAAACTAGCCCTGCTTCAGGAGGTGGAAAACTTGGACATAGTGAAAGAATCGCGAATACTATCGGTCGGTGAGGCTCGGGAGGAGCAAGAGTTACTTACTAAGCTTAAAGACATTCAGAAACAAGAAGAGATATACTGGAAACAAAGATCTAGATTGAAGTGGCTTCAAGAGGGGGATGAAAATACGAGATTTTTTCATGCGGTAGCTAATGGTCGCAAGAACAAAATTTCATCCATGCCTTTAACCTCGGAGGGGTCCATGATCGGGAGGCCCGTGAAATCGGCAAAGCTTTCATCGACCATTTTAATCAAATCTGTTTGGCAGCAGAGGCCACCAATTTTAAGATTGATTTTCAGCTGTTCCAAGCCAAGACCCCCGTTGATCTAGCTATGTTGGATAGACCATTTTCGAGGGAGGAAATTAAAAAAAGCTGTTTTTGATTTGGGGGCAGATAAAGCCCCGGGGCCGGATGGATTCCCTTTGCATTTTTTTAAACAATTCTGGGATACTATTCAGTTTGATATCTTCAAACTATGCGAGGACTTTTACTGGAATAGGGCCAACTTAGAAAAGATCAACTGGGCCAATATTGTTCTTATTCCTAAAAAGGACACGCCGGAGCTGCCGGGTGATTATAGACCGATTAGCTTGATTAACTCATCCTTGAAAATTATTTCCAAGCTGTTGGCGTCCGTTTGAGCCAAGTCATTAATTCCCTGGTGGATAACGAACAGTCTGCGTTCCGAAAAGGCCGTTGCATCATGGATAATATTGCAAACCGCGAGGAACTTATCTTTAGTATCCTGGCGGGCGGATCCCGGGCCACGATTCGAAAGTTGACTTTTGCCAAAGCGTTTGATCGGGTGGATTGGGATTTCTCTTAGATTTCGTTGAAAGCTAGGGGCTTTGGAGACCTTGGATTGGATGGATTAACTGCATTCTTTGTTCCTCTAAGGCATCTATTCTAGTTAACGGCTCTCCCAACGGGTATGTGCGCTACCATAGCGGTCTTTCGACTAAGGGGACCCGTTATCCCCTTTTGTCATCGTGCTAGTTACCCGATGTTTTAGTACGCATGTTTTTCTCATGCAAATACGATCTAGGATTTTTGATTGGTGTGCCTCTTGGGGACTTGGGCGCGAGATGTAACCCCGTGATCATGAGATGACTTGTTGATTTTGACCACGGGGGACTTGAAGATTTGAGAATTGTTAGCTTATCCTTTATATCTCTGAAGGGATGTCGGGATTAGGCTGCGAATTTCTCAAAAACATGCTTATATTCTACCTCCCTAGGTGTGCTCCCAGACAGAGATGCAGCTGAGACGTTAAGCTGCGAGAGAGGTTTACTTCCTGTCATTTACCTGGGGATTCCTATTTCGGGTAGAAGACCAAGAAAAACAAGATTGGGAAGGTCTCATCACTAAAAATTAGTAGGCGGTTGTCATCCCGAAAGTGAAAACATTTGTCGTTAGGGTGGGAGACTTACGTTGGTGAACCTCGGGTCTTATCTCGCTATACCAACTTCATCGGATGTCACTATTCAAATTACCTTGTTGGGTCATCAAAGCGATTGACCAGTGTTAGAAGAGATTTTCTACGTGAGTGCGGTCCCCGATATTGATCATCCAAGTTGGAGCCGGTTGGTGGAATAACTTATGTCGAGCGCGTGACCAAGGTGGTTGGGGGTATTCTAGCTCGGCTAACTCAATCAAGCCCCTCTTGGGCAAGTGGTGGTGGAAATTTATGATGGACCCATCACGGTGTGGGTGATATCATTTTTATTTAATTATGGAATCTCACGGTGGAATATGTTTCCTAAGCAATCGGGTAGGATTTTCCTTCTTTTTGGAAAAGGGGTTCTTAGCTGCCTTCCGGCATTTAGAGGGTGCGTTCAGCATGTAGTTAGCTCTGGAACGGAAACGTTGTTCTGGAAAGATCGATGGTTAGCTGGGAGTGCACCAATGTACATTTGGCCGGAGGAATTTCTAACAACCCCTAATCCCAATGGTACTATCCGGTGATTTCCTGCCCTTCTTCATCGAGATCCATTCTCGGAGGATGGGAGTCTTTCGGGACCCTCGGGAACGGCTCCCGAATGTCGACTGACCATGCGACTTGATAACAAAGGTGGAAGCTTACGGAAATGGTGCTTTCTCGGTTAAGTCCTTCTATAATTTCCTTAATGATGGGGGTCTGCATGTGCCCAATTCTCGAGATTCTTCGGCGAAAACCGTGTCGAAGAAAAGTGAATTTGCTCGATTGGCTGGTTTGGAAGGATAGGATTCTCACTCTTGATAGACTCGCTAGTCGTGGGTGTAACCCGGCTTCCAACTAGTACACGTGTCTTATGTCATGAGTGCGATCGAATCGGTGACCATCTTTTTGATCGTCGCTTATGCGAAGCGGTGTGGGAGTACTGTCGCGACTTCTTCATCTTGCTCTCCGCCCTGTCCCTTCACGGGATCTTTAGGGTGGTGGCGATCACCGTGTGCGATCGTCTGTAGGGATGTTGGGGCCTTAGTAGTAAAAGCTATTATTTTGGAATATTTGGTTGGTTAGAAACGATTGCATTTTTCAATGCCAAATTCTTGCACTGTGCGATGTCCTCATATTGAATATTGATCGCGTTATTCTTGTCTCGAGTTCTCTTGACACGAGGGTGTGCGAAAGCAAAGGCGGAAGACTCCATTCTTTCGTGATCCGCGGAGTTTTGGTGGGAGTAGGACCCGGTGTTAGCGAGGTTGGTGATGCTACGTCTTGGGTGGGAGTTGATCTTACGGCCCGGAGTATAGGGTACATATGTAGCTATGTTGATGCATGAGGGCACTCCACGCCTCATGCTTGATATGTTTAGGTTTGTTCTTTTGCCTTTTGTACCATCGTGGATCTCTTTTGTTTCTTTTTATTAAATGCACTAATATATGTGGTTTATCCACCTTTTCAAAAATATAAATAAATAAA
>NW_024087209.1:0-7500 GCF_009730915.1 Dioscorea cayenensis subsp. rotundata
AAAAACTTGATTGCTTCCAAGGGTAAAATGGACCATGAGATTCCAAGATTAGAATGACCCCTAATTTCTCGGCGATTGAACCCCAACTTTCTATCGCTATCGTCTTCAGCGGGAGAATCATACTAAAAGCCCGAGAAGTTACGAGTTTTTTCAATCATAATAAACAAGAAAAGAAAAGAAAAGAAATGGGCATCACTAGCGAGATCTTTGTCATGGGCAGCTCTTATCGTGACAAAGCAAGAATGTTCAACCTGTGAAGGATCCCGTCGGACCGTACCTAATCGATCTGGTTACCAAATGACCAACAAGGCTCACATAAGGGTATGACTATAAGAACTTCAGATGGGCATTTTTTTCTTTAAAGAAAGGTTGGTTTGCACTCCCTATAGTTCTTACGGAACTCTTCTAATCCCTTTGCCTATGTTTTAGGTGAGGATAGCATCGAACTCTTTTTGGGAGATGAATCGTTAGTATTCCCAAACGTTTTTGATGATACACCTTGTGGTATGATCCCCTATTTATTGGTCCATTGAAAGAGATAGGAGCGCCTATGATGATCCCAGGCTTTTTTTGCCAATCGATGGAGAGAAATCGACCTCGGTTACCTGACTACTCTTCCCCGACCTCTAAAGTCAAGGAAAAAGACCTAACTAATGAGAAAGCGTCCTTCAACCCCTTTTTCCCTATGATCTCCTATCGTTGCCAAGGGTTATATAAAAGGCACAGTTGAAAAGACGGCGGGCGGTGAAACTACAAGCAACTTAAAAAGTTGTGGGAGTTGAGGCAAGCTTAGCCACCAGCCCCCTTCCTTATACATAGGAAGCTCTTGGGGAAAACTTTTGACCACTCCGGGGCTACGAAAAAAAGCTTTTTGGAATGAATAACTAGTTACTCCAAGTTAAAAATCCAGCATTATTGATTGAAACTAAACGACAATGCTAGAAGTGTATAAGTTACGAATACTAAGATCTTAACTAATCCACCACTGAGAGTCCCAATCCATGGCTGAATCAGTAGTAGAGCCAGTCTGATTCAAAGGATGCATCAAAGCTTTCCCCACTCAAATGCTCATTTGCTTGTTGCTCAAGGTCCAATCCCAATTCCGACACAGGACAGCTGACTTTGAATAGGTCTTATTTTTGACATTCCCAAGGATTGCACGAACGACTATGGATTTCCGGTCGATCTTGAACTTGAACGAAGCCGTGGATGATCGTGAACTCCATCCCTGACGGGAGTTGAACTCAAGGTTAAAAGGAAGCGTTTGATGACGGTCCAAGACTAGCTTTCAATCCATCAGGCTGATCAATGCGCTTGTCTGCTTGTTCGCTATCGAATGCTAAACAAAGTAGCTCCGTCTCAAAAAAGGTCAAGTTACCGAAGAGCCATCTAGAATGACCCTTAGTGGAACGAGAATCAGGATGCACAAGGGAAGTTTCCAAGAGGGAGAGTCGGACCCCGTGAGGAAGGAAGAGCCCCTTTGCTTCCAATTGAGATTTCAAGTAGTCAAAGGCTGATGCCGGAAAAAGGGCTTATCACAACTACGTTTCGTTGAGTCAGCGCACATGCCGGGCTTGGGTCGATCAGTAGCCCACTCGAACTCCCCCACGTGAGCCCTCTCATGGGAACGGTTCTTCTCAAGAAAACTTTTCTTTCAATCCTGATTGCACCAAAGACGACATACTGGTAGGAATATGAAAGGGGATGGGGTTAGAGCTAGCTTCCAGGTCTAATGGTTGGGAAGAAGAAGTTGTTCCTACATGGATGACAAGGGGAGATCCAGTCCACGGGTGAACAGATTGAGAGGATCCCCCTTCCTTGGGAATTGAAGTAGTTGACAGATGAGGATTCTTCATCTCTAACCGCTGGATTTTGAGAAGTCCATTCTAGAGCAAATGGGCTTATTGGTTACTCCCGGTTGAAAGAACAACCTCCTTTCAATGAACACATCTGGTTGGGAGAAGGAAGTTCCTAAGACAATAAATATAGGGGTCGCGCCTAATCGTCTTAGCTGGGTTAACCGGGGTTTCCTCAAGTCCCAAGATCGTGTTTACATTTTGACTACCTCCTCCTGAGCCCTTTTGCTTCGTGATTAGGAAGCGGATTTGTGAAAAATCCCCATATTAGGGTTTTTGAGGAGGAGGAGCTTGGGCCTGAGCATTCTGATCAAAGTGAAGTTGTCCAGCCGATTCGATGACATCTTAAAGATTCCAACATGAGTTGGTCTCATGGCCATATGCTCGATGATAGGGAGCAGAACTTGGACATATTAACTTTGGTTAGATCCCTGAGGCCTTTGCTCAGGTAAAGTGATCTTGCCTCCGGCTAAGAGTCTATCAAGGATTACTTTACAAGGAAGAGGGAAGACTTTGTTTTCTCGAAGAGGCTTACGGGCATTTGCAGCACCGTAGGCGAAGGGAATTTGAGCATCGAAGTCTTATCTTTGCCCTTGCCCCTGGTTTTGGAAAGCTTGGTTACCTTGAGGCAGGGGAGCCGGAGTGTATTGAGGAAAAGAGGTTGGGAGGCCTGGTCCAATGCAATCACAGCCTGGATCATCCATCCAAAGAGGAGGGCGATGAAGAATCATCTCAGAATCAAGCTGGATGATCATACACATAAGGTAAAGAGAATCTCTTCCATGCATGCACTGACATAAGTAGAGGGAAAGATCAAGCCCTAGAGGGTCCTTCTCCTTCTCGAGGAGCCCTTCCCTGATCTGATTTAGGGCGGGACAGACAGTTGGGCAAAAACAGGCATCCCTTCCCCTTGGCCAGATCAGCGGCATCGTGACTCAGCTTGCTCACCGAAGCGAGCATTCAACCACCTTTCAATGAAATAAATGCCAGTCAAAGAAAGAGTGCTGTTAGCAGCCTTGTGAGAATCAGGTGCGTGCATCGAGGAGATTAGCAGGATCTCAGTCCACAGCCCCATCAATCAGTTAGAGATAAAAAAATCCAAAGAAAGAAAGAGTAGGGCAAAGAAGGCTAGAGCAGGCTGAGCAAGGTTGTTCCAAAGTTCATATCACCAAGGGGCCCTTATAATAAGAAAATAAAGGGTCTCGAAAAACAAACATTGCTCTTGCCTCGGAATTCATCAACTCATTGGACTCTAAGTCCTTCGGTGGAAACTTGGGAATCAAAGTGGATATCCTTTGACTCCTTGAAATGGGAATTTTTATTCAAGGTGCTGTCTCGAATAGACTTTAGCCATTTTTGGCTAAATTGGATCTCAGATCTTCAAAAATCTCGGTGCTTGTTAATGGTGGCCTGGTCGGGCATTTCAGCTGTTCTAGGGACTGCGCCAAGATGATCCATTATCACCACTGCTATTCTGTATTGCTGAGGATACGCTGTCCAAGTCAATTATGCTGCTAGAAAAGGAAGGAAAGATCAAACCGATGGCAAGTCCAAGGGGCTGCAAGGCCCTCACGCATCTTCTGTTTGCAGATGACATCTTCGTCTTTGTGGATGGATAGAAAAAATGGGTAACAAACTTGCACAATCTTATAATGAAATATCAAGAAGAAGCTAGTCAGAAAAAAACTGGGAAAAAAGTCGAATGTGGAAAGATGTTGAGGTAAAGGAGATCCTCAATCAGAAAGATTATGGGGATTCAGGAGGATAAGCTTCCCATCACTTTTTTTGGTCGGAGGATCATCTAAAGCTGTGACTGTAGCATTAAAAAGGTATGTTTTCCTTATACTGAAGGAGGTTTGAACATAAGAAGGCTCAAAAGAAGTTAATAGAGTGCTTATCCTCAAGCTCGACTAGGATCTCAAAAATGTAACAATCTCTTCATTTTGATATTGATAGGGATCCCCACTCATTCCGTTATTCCCTGTAACTACGGATTGTCCCTACCTAACTACATGGTAGTGGTCTAGGGAGCGCAATTGCTAGAGCACGGGAGAATGAAGAGTAATGATTTAAGCAAGAGCAGCCGGACGGACTACTATAGTGAGTCTAGTGAGTACTAAAGTCTTATATTTATTTATAGTTAAGTAATAATGTATGGTATAGCAGCCTTCCGAGCGGGCCTCTGGGATCTCCTGTAAACCCCCATGATGTGGTAAAGGGAGGATATTAGGGGAAGCAGTGAGTGGAGATTCCCCTGCAGAGAGCCGGATGAGGGGAGACCCTCACGTCCGGTTCGGAGGGCGGGGATATCCCGACCCTACTATCATTATGCCTTTGCAATCTTACTTGGTTCAACTCCATTTGTGACCTTTTTTCGTATGTGGGACTCTCTATCTTCTTGGGTAGATTCTAGATCGTCTTTCATTTTTGATAGTGAGTAGTTTTTTTAATAATAAGTCAAGTCAAGAATAATAATAGAACTGGAGGAGCTTGCCAGGACGGCTTGGTAAGCAAGCAACCTGTTATGTAGGCGCCAACTCCCAGTTCTTTCTCTTCTTTCTTTTTTTAGTGACAGTTCATTCTAAAAAAGAGTCCAAGATCACTAGATCGAGCACGCGACGCGTATTTTTAGATAGTCCAAGAGCTGGTTGTCTCCTCTTCTTAATGTCTACTACTTCCTTGCCTCCCCTGCTTCCTTCATTCAACCCTCCTGCCTCTCATAGCTTACCTTACTTCTAACGTCTAGCGTTGTTCCTTACCCGGACTTGCAACTTCGTACCGCT
Organism: Dioscorea cayenensis subsp. rotundata; assembly: GCF_009730915.1. Classification (NCBI taxonomy): domain Eukaryota; kingdom Viridiplantae; phylum Streptophyta; class Magnoliopsida; order Dioscoreales; family Dioscoreaceae; genus Dioscorea; species Dioscorea cayenensis. The sequence continues at coordinate 4,640 of NW_024087209.1, forward strand.
TTCTACCATAGTTTTTTTGAATGAAGGCTTAGCGACAAGGCTAATGACTCTCAGAGTCAGTGTTGGAAAAAGAAAGAATAGGCTTCGCTCAATTTGGCTCAGGCTAGTTAGTGAGAGTTGTTCCATCAGTTTCATTTCCCGCGGGTCAATGCTGAAGAAAGTCATGGGAATCCAATGGCTCCACCCGACAAAAACAAAAAAAGAGATGCACACAACGAAAAAGAGGAAGAAGATGACTGTTTTTGACACAAAGAGCCCTGCCCGCTCTATCACAGTCTCTTTCTGCTTATGGTCTTTCAGTGACTCATGATGAAGGACTAGTCATCCGAGTGGCAATCCGCACCCCCTCACACCCCCCTTTCCCTGTATTTGATCGAGCCTCAGCTCCTTTTTCCCTCACTGCTTCCCATCACTGTGATTCCGCCTCTCTTCCCGCTTTTCGAGGGCTCTGCTCCTTTCTTTTCTCTCGCACACACCTCTACTCTAGGCAGGCTACTTGAATCTCTCGTTCATCCTCGAATCTTTGAATGGAAGCGCTGACTTTCCTTCCTGACCTCGATTTTTCAAAGATCTATGGACCATGCCATGACAGATCTACTTTTCTCTTGTCTGACTCAACCACAGACAGGGAAGATTGATCTGAGCTCGTTCAATCAGGGAGGGGGCCCTCTTCCTTGTTCCAGTGGTGTGGTCTCACAATCCTGTCAGCGAGAGCCATAGTCGTTGGGAAGCAGAAAAGGATTGCTTTTCATTGGACAGAAGGACTAGGTCCCGAGTGTTGAGTAGCAGGTCATGGTCCACAAGCCAGGAAAGGAGCAAGCAAGGGGGAAGGGTCCCCCCTTTCCCACTAACTTCATAGAGTCCCCTTCTGAAACCAAGGAAAGAGGGAAGACAAAAGCCCAACTGAAAGACCAATTCTTGCCGCACTCTTGTTTCCTAATCTTCCTAACCGCTGTCTGCTTCCCACTCTGACCCCCGACACAAGACCAATTTGCTAAAGGCCCGTACTTTTGAAAGAATGAAAGAACTATGGTTTTCTCTCGGCAGGGTCTAGCACTCCCTTCTTCTTTCACTACAGGCTGCTGGATTCTGATCGACCAATGCCACCCCTGTTTTTGAATGAAATGGACAGTACGTACGCTTGGGTGGTTTTTTCCAGGAGGAGCAGACAGAGCTCTCATAGTCAGGGCAGCAGGTAGCAAAGACCAAGACAGTCTGATAGCAGCAAGCAGTGGACAGTCAATGGATGGAGAAAGAAGCGCAAGCTGGCTGACGACGTGCCCTTTACGCCCAGTCATGAATTCATAACGAGATCGAAATTTTTTCAAGCCAAAGCAAAGTTCGACCCCTTACCTATTCAGCCTTTTGTCTACCTGTGAATAAGTTGAAGCCTTGCCTTCTTCTAAAATCAAAGAGTTGGTTTAGGTTTCCGCCGGATCCCCTTCCAGATCCACGCTGAATACGAGCATTTGAAGAAGAAGTGTTCACAATCTTCCTCGGCTGACTGACATAGAACCGGGATTTGCATGCCCCTTCTTTGCAACTCCTTATGAGTTGGTAGTATTCCAAGGATCGCTTCCCACGCACAAAAGGAATGGCATTCAGATCCCAAACTCTTTTGGCCCAGTTCACCTTTCTGTTTTCATGCCGAATCAGGTTCCAAGCTTATTTTACACTCAATTGCCCATTAGCTTAATATTTCCACACTACCAGCTATTATTGACCATAATCTCCGTTTGATTGATGAGGGGCCATAGGTCCATCATGTCTGCTGAAGTTGGAGGGGGAGCTGCCACTTTCCATTATTAAAAAAAGTTGACTGACCTTAGACGCAGGTCGTACCATATTCTATCTCCTACCAGATCACGGATGCGGCCCTGTTTAAGCCAAGGGTCAGACCACAGATTAGTTGCCTGCCCATCTCCAATAATATGCATAACATGTGGGGATATCCACCTCTGTTTTTGCAGGATATGGCGCCAAGCCCAAGAAGCATTAGCTGAAATTCTCCCAAACTGAGTCTTTCTTCAAGTATTTGGATCTGATCCAATCAGCCCTAAGATCATTCTTACCACTAGCTACTTCCCCAGAATAATCTAGCCTGACTGGCAGTGTTCCAGTCTTTCAAACTTCGAATTTCCAAACCGCCCTCCGTTTTTCGGTCTGCAGACGAGTTCCCCATCTCACCGCGTGCATTTTTGAGGGGGCAGAGCACTCATTCTGGAGTAATGAGAGAATGGATTTAGATTGATATGCATAGAAGGTAGGCTGGGTTCGCCATCAACGGTGAGAAGCTCAAACGCATTCTTGGGAACCTGGTGTCGAACTTATAAAGCCTATCGAACTGCCGTTTAAGGGCCCGGTATCGAATGCGCTGATCATGAGACCGATCTAACCTATTAAGGTATGTAGCCAAGTGGTCTATGGCATGTTGTCGGCTCTCGTCTAAGAGTGAAAGTCGTAAGCATTCAACATGCTGCTGGTTCTCAAAAAGTTGAGAGATAGTTGGCGGATCTCTATCTCGGCCTCTGTCCTGTAGACCAAGGAAGATAGAGTTTGGGTACAAAAATGTTGTGCGATAAACGCGGGTAGAAGATAGTTTCAAATGTCAATCCTCATTTTTTTCCTTAGCTTAGGATACTAAGCGTGGTCTTGTTTGTGGCCTCAGCTTGACCGGAGGGGTGCTTAAATGATTAGTAATCCTAAACTCCGGTTGCATATATTCCCCCAGTTCGGGTACCGTTATCTAAGACTATAGACTTAGGAAGACCGATTCAATAAAGAAGATGAGTGTAGATTAAGCATGTCACGCCACGCCTTTCCAATCGGTTAAAGCCATTGGTCTTGCTTCAACCCACTTG
>NW_024087209.1:12500-23956 GCF_009730915.1 Dioscorea cayenensis subsp. rotundata
ATGATGTACACATTGGTGGATCTCTTGTTCTTATATGCATAAATTAGAATGCTCGAGTGTGACCGCCTTTGTGCCCTCCAAATGAATGTGCTCACTCGAACACGAGGAGGTTGGCACACACTCTAGAATCTCACACCGACCTATGCTTTCGCGTTTGAACCTTAGCAAGATCTCCTCCAAAATAGGTGCATTATGATCCACATTGGCCTATTTCCTTCATACTCGGCCTCACAACCCTACCGGCATAAAAGTAACATAAAAACACACATATTAATGTAAAAACCTGAGAAAAGTAATGCTCAACATAAGGAATGAACGTCCGCATTCATATCGCACAAGCACTTATCACATCTCATCCCTTCGTGATAAGTTTCCAGCCCCTTTGACAACTATCACAACGTAAAATGAATTAATGAACATCTTGGAATAAAAGTCGGCCAAGAGAACCCAAAGACCTAGAACCTTCTCTCGCAGTTCGACTTGATGCATAGTGCCCCCCATCGGCATGAGTGACAATGCGCAATGATGTTCCACCCTTCCTCCCTAGAAACACACCTTCGCACTACCCGATCCGGACAAATACGAGTCAGTGTACGGATCTTGCCGTAAAAATTTCTTAAGGTCATCGAAAAATTTCTTCTTCCAGTTGAAAGCTTAAGCCCTCGCTTCAATACCTTTCTCGATAGATAGTTTGCAAAAATCCGCAAAACCATGGGGTATCTTCCGATTCGATTCCTGTATCGCGATACGGATGTTCTTCATAGAAGAAATCATTAACTTCCTTGCTTGCCGGTTCGTACTCCCTCACAACCCTCTAATCTCGACAAAATGATCGGCAACCACATTCTCTCGTCCCCTTTTTATCTTTGATTTCCATATCGAATTCTTGCAACAACAATATCCACCGAATCAATCTTGGTGTCGCATCTGCCTTGTTCATTTGATAACGGAGTGCGTAATGATCTCGTGAACACGGTGACATTAGATAGGATGAGATATGGTCTGAATTTATCAAAAGCATACACTACTGCTAATAATTCCTTTTAAGTAGTGGTGTAATTCTCTTTGTGCACTTGTGAGAGTCTTGCTAGCATAATAGATCGGTTGAAATTGCTTATTTCTTCTCCCGACCCAAAACCGATCCAACTCGCATAATCACTAGCATCACACATTACTCGAATGGCTCATCCCACTTCGGTGTTGTTAGGATTGGTGCTTGCACTAACTTCTCTTTCAATACATTGAATGCATTCGATACATCATTTCCGAAGTTAAAAGGGGTATCCTTCTCCGTAAGTTTGGTCAACGGTTGGGAGATTTTTCGAAAAGTCCTTAATAAATCTTCTCAGAAAAACCCCGCATGACCCAAGAAACCTGGATCCCTTTTACATTCAGTAGGGTGGTGGAAGCTTGTCAATTATCTCAATCTTCGCCTTTATCCACCTCCATACTTGCCTCGAGAAATCTTATGTCCAAGGACAATGCCTTCTTGTACCATAAAATGACACTTCTCCCAGTTGAGGACGAGATTTGTCACTTCACGTCTCACTAATACTCTTTCCAAATTGTTTAAGCAAGCATCAAAAAGAGTCCCCGAGCACTCGAAAAAAATCATCCATGAAAAACTTCCATAATATCTTCAAGAAAGTCATCAAAAATTGCCGTCATGCGTTGATGAAATGTTGCGGTGCGTTACACAACCCGAAAGGCATTCTTCTATAAGCAAAGGTACCATAAGGGCAAGTAAATGTGGTTTTCTCCCCGATCTTCCGGGCTATCATAATTTGAAAGTATCCCGACATACCATCAAGGAAATAGTAGAAATGATGCCCCGCTAGTCGCTCCAACATTTGGTCAATGAATGGCAAAGGAAAGTGATCTTTCCGAAAGTGACGCTCATTTAGTCTTCTATAATCAATGCGACTCGCCAACCAAGAATCTGTCCCTCGTGGGCATTAACTCATTCTTTTTCATTCCTCACTACGCTTATTCCTCATTTTTCGGGAAAAACTTTGCGTCGGACTCACCCACTTGATTTATAGTCATCCTCTATTAGGATCTTATGAGTGCAGAATGATGGATTTATACCCTTAATGTCGGAGATCTTCCATGCGATGGCTGATTTGTGCTTTTTCAACATGCTAACAAGCTTATCCTTTTGTTCCGCAGATAAGTTCGACGCCACGATTACGGGGAGTTTAGAGTCCTCCATTAGGAATGCATATTCCAAATGTGCTGGAAGAGTTTTAAGCTCAAGTTCTGGTGGTTCGACAATTGATGGCCGCAAGCTACCCTCCTTCAATTTATCAATCTCCTCGAAATCATTCGCCTCATGTTCACAGTTACTCTCTTCCTTTCCCACCTGGAAATCTATTTCTTTACAATCTGCAATGGATATCAACGTATCCATTCCACATAATTCCAAATTTGAAATAGCAACTCCAACTGAAAAGAGTTCTTGCTTCTGATCTTGATAGGAAGAATCAAACCTAGCAAGGATTCTTTCTACACTCTCCTCTAACTGGTCACTCATTGACACTGAAGTGGATTCCTCAAACTGCTTTATCACATTATATAATTCACAGCTTGGCCCTTGAATCCTGGCGATGTACTCTTCAACCGATTCTTCTAATGGTTGTTGAGTTAGAAATGTTGATGGGTTGCTTTGAACAGGCACTGACTCCTTCTCTGAAAGGAGACTTGTCTACTTGCTATTTGTTTAATGTTGTCGTAGGAAAGAGATTCTGCAGCTCCTATATGCATGGAAGGTGTGCCTGATGGGAGTCTTAGCCTGTGAAAGTGAGTGTGCTATCTTGGTTGGCCTTGCTCCGGGCGCCGGATCATGGTTCATTTAGCCAATGACAGGGCTTATCCTTCGCCAACTACATCCAAGGCTCTCAGCTTGATCTCGCTCTCCTCTTCTTTTCCGGGTCGCCCACTAACCTCATTGCCTTTCTAGCCCCTCAAGCTAAGTTCTACAACCGAGAGCTTTTTGACCCGCCTTTGTCCTTTTCTCTAAAAATTCCGCCTAGGGGAGCTCCTACGGAGAGGGTTGATCATTCACCATGTGAGCTCGAATGAAAATGGCCCTGTAGTAAGTAGGATATAAGGAGGCCGAAAGGGCGGCCCCTCAGACTCATGGTACTCTCCCTCAATGTTGGTTGATAGTTATTCTTGGGTCGGCTCTCCTCCTCACATCGGTAGAACTTTTTATACCTTGCCTCTTGGTCGGGAATCAAAGTTAACTTATTTAAGAAAGGTCACTTATTTGGTTGTATTTGATGGACTTGATTTTTTTCACTTGTCGTAGGCGCCATGTTGGACAAAGGGGACCCGCCCTTCACTCCCCCAGATCTAGTTCAGGCCTTATAGATATCCTCGCTGCGGACATTGTAATAATTTGTCCGAATTGCGACGTAGTAGAGCGCTCGATGAGGGCTAGCCTATGTTAGTGAATGTGCTTCCCGGACCGGGTTCGGACTTATCTCTTGTTTATTATGTGCTTGATCGTGGCCCTTTGTTTTTCCTCATAGAGGCGCACAACATTAATGGCGGGTTTGTTTGACTTTGGTCATATAGGACACAAACCCTAATTAAAGGCGGACATCTCGCTTTCCTAATTAAAGGGCCAACAATGTGTTGAAAAAGCGCCAACTATCGACAAGGCATAGCTGCACTTACCCCGTGGCTTAGGAAAGACATAATGAGACTACTCCTATGTTGAGACCTTGTTAAATCTTATTACAATGGACTTTTGACTGTAAAAAAAACCTCCATTCAAGTGTTCTGGTATTGCATCCGAGCACGCTTTTAAAAAGCTCCCCTTCTCTATAACCCTGGTCAGGGCGCTACAATAGTAGGTATGTCCTGCTCACTAGCCGACCCTTCCGTCTTGTTGGTCGGGTCTACTCTTCGCGGCCGTCCCATGGCGCTTTCTTTTTTTATACTTTAAGCGAAATCCCATGAAATCATTTGCTCTGAGGGAAGCGCTTTCTCACTCATATGTTAGAGACAGATGATTATTACATATTTAATATGTAGTATATACTACCTTCTTTTTTTAGTAGGTCTCGTAGTCTTATGGATCGTGGGACGAGTACTACTCTGCATTGGCTTCACCCATCTAATGCGTTTGTCGCCAAGACTTACTTGATGTTGGGCGATCTAGTACCGACTGATGTGTCTTCCTTTTCCAGGGAATGGGACTTCGGAAATGTCAGATCTTTGCTATGGGGCAATCCGCCTTCTTAAGAGACTTCTTCCCCACTAGCTAGCACGCCAAAGCAAAACCCGGGGCCCCCCTTGAAACAACATCTAAGTTTTTTCCAGGAGCCCTCCTCTCTTAAAGAAAAACTATGCCTATGGTAAGGGTAAGGCAGTCTCTACACCTATTTGTGTGATCATAGCTTTCTCAATATGCTTGCCTCGCTATCGACCTTATAGAGATAGAGCATTTTCGAGTTTTATCGCAGAAGGAGATCGAAAGCCCAACCTTCCCTACCTCACCTCCCTTCTTTTCCCCGGGCCAGCCTAGTGCCCCTAGGCTCGGCTTGAAAGTGGCGACTTTCAATACGGCTTCCCCTACTCGCTATTCTATCATCTCAAGGTATCGCTTGAGGTTTTGCTTCCCTAGTGGTATAGTTCGATCTTAAAGGGCATCACTGGACGGTGAGAAGCTTATCACGGAGATAACTCAGATATGAAATAAAGGGTACTTCGCTTGCCATTGAAGACGGTTCCTGCTTCTAGCGCAAAAGTCAGACGTAAGCCAACTTCTGCGAGTAGTCCTATAAGCTATCCCCATAACAGCCCTAACAACCTTGATCATATAGTAAAAATGGTATCACGTGGCTTCCAGCAGATTGTATTTCAGAATGAATACTGGGAATCTATCTATTCAATAGGTCCATGGTCTGGGCCTAGAGCTGGTAATGATAGTCCTTTCAATATCGTAAAAGTCAAAGGTCGCGCTCCACTACTTTGCTCCCCTGATGGAAAGCCCGGGTTCACCGATAGTTGTGGTCAAGGCTCCATGATAAAATCCTTCGGGTTGATGGAAGCAATCAGATATTCCTACTGGAAGGATATGCGATTTGTCATTGTGCTATGTTCTATGATGGGATTATAGCTTTTGGTGGAGCATTGCCCCGGAACCATTGCTCATAAAAACCTCTTGCTCTCGTGCTCACCGATTTGAGCCTTCTTGTGGAGGTAGTTCATAATACTTTTTATCCACAATATTTGTAGTACGACACCCAAATTATGAGTCCGTGTGATCTGCGGGGGAGCCACTCAATAATGCAGACAGCGATCTTTTTGGGAGCCCCCCCATCGATCCCCTCGGGATATCAAGTCTGGAGAGCTGCCTCAAGCCCTTTCAGTCTTTTATGGCCATGATAGTGCTTAGTCTTGCTCTTTGCTCGAATCCGTTTCTCTGAAGGCATACTCGTCCTCCCTTAGTTTTTTCTTCTTTATCTCGTTGGACTTTTTCCGACTTTTAGGGATATCAATTCTCCCTATGGATAGGGGAGCGGGCAAGATCCCACCCTAAAAGCGTTGGGGAAAAATCTTCGCATCAAGAAAAATCGGTGCATTCTCGTGTCTATAAATATTCCGTAAGTAACATGGTGCAATATAGAGAGGATAAGCTTTGTAAATATAGAGAGAATAAGCTCGTTGGAACTGCCAAGTAATACCCATTACTGAAATATAAAAGCAAGCCGGAAAACAAAAAAAGAAAGAAAGAAAGCCGGGAAAGACAAACCAAAAGAAAGAAAGAAAGGGTCCCGGGAGAGAGATAAAGACAGATCGACCCCCGAGGACTATCTCGCCGAGAGGATAAGAGCACCTATCCCGGGTATCGCTCCCGGTGTGGAAGCAGGGCGGAAAAAGTCATCATATATAGTCCGATCACTACCACTTGGAATCCGGACCTCTAGGGTAAAACCTTACTTATCAAGATGAAGCAAGCCGATCGATGCTTATGAAGCTTGCGGAGAGAAGGTGATTTAGTCATTCCCAAGAAAAGAAGGATTGCTTTCTTGAAGTAGTGCTTTCTTTTATAAGAATTTGGAAAAATTGTCCATCCAAAGCTCTAGGAATAGAGTCGAGATCGAGGACTCAGTACGGGACGGTAACCTGCTTTCGGTTCTATGCTTTGAATCCGTGCATGGTAGATCACAAACCACCGCAAGAATGTGCCGGGGAAGGCGGCGTCGCTTCACTTGTGTTATGCGAGCGATGATGAAGGTCTGCCTTTAGCAAATTATAGTAACTTTGACAGACAGAAATGCGAGACATAGGCACATCTTTTTCGACCGGGAAATAGTTTTTATCCGGTCCTTGCAGGGATCCCTGCTCAAATAATATCTTGCTTGTTCATTACCATCTCTGCTCTTCTGCGATAAGAATGCTCCCAACGACTTGTTTGAGGGTCGATGATATGTAGAGCCGTTGTGGTTCTCCGCCCGAGGAGGTATTAGAACTGGTGCCTCGGAGAAGTCATTCTTGATTCGTTGCAAGAGCGGGGCATAGCTCTCATCCTAAAAAAACTCTTCATCCTCCGTTGTCTTGAACAGATGGGCGAAAGGTTGGATTTTCCCAGAAAGTTGGAAATGAAAACGCTGGGAAATTGATCTGTCTCGATCAAGCGCCGCAACTCCTTTTTGCTTATTTAGGTTTTTAAATCCTTGATTGCCCTGGATTTCTTCTTGTCAATTTCAACCCCTCATTTGTGCACTAAGAACTTCGAGAAAGTTTACCGCTATTACGCGCACATTTTTACGGGTTCATCAAACATTGTCTTGAAATTAGACAAATGACCCTCTACAGGGAAAGACTTAACAACTACATCATCAATATACACCACCTCCATGATGTTGACAATAAAGTATAGGATTCCAATGGCTTTCGGGCTATCCGAGTTTTCTTTGAAATATGTATGTTCTAATGAAGGCTGTCAAGGGACAAGTCCTGGCCAAAACCCTATAGATGAATTGCCTCTTCTGCCCTACCTGCGAGGCTATGACTGCCTGACACGCGTCCGAATATGCGTATAAACCGCAAGTGCACGGGTGTCAAAGTAATAATTACCACGGTGAGTGGGTAGTCGAATCCACAGGGAACAGGGCTACTAGTACTAACTTCTTCTCTGCTTTCTAACCTAATGATAAATGGAAAGGTGTGGTGATCTAATGTGCGAAGAAATGAATACCGGAGACAAATATGCAAGGGTAAAATGGATGGAGATCTCAATCGAGTAAAAAGTGGGGTATTCGGGCAATGCTCCCCTAGGATTCAGTGTATTAGGTACCGAATAAGCAAAAGTGTTTCTATGATGAGTAAGTTAAGTCGTGGAAATCCAAATATAATCGGATCCGGCCTCCCGATCACCGATACTAGTCCCCTCACGAGGTCCCGGTGGAGAAATCGCTCAATCTCAACACCTCACACCACATATGATCGCAAAAGCACTCTAGGGATTCCAAGAGTTGTATCCGATTCCTAAAGATTGATCCAACCCCTAATTCCCGGTGAAGGATCCTAACCCCCTACAAGGTCCCGGCGGAGAAATCTCTCAATCTCACGCCTCACACCAAATATGGTTGCATAGAGCTTAAGGAACGGAGATAGAATACACTCAATCGGAAGGGAGAGGGACACTCCACTATCTCATGACTCACCCTCTCAACCCTCTTTAACCTTGAAGTTCTAACTCTAATGGAGACCTCTCTCACATCAAAGTAACAAATCATGCAAATCCAATCAACCACAAGGATTAATTAAACAAGCAAGCAATGAGAATACAAGATTAAAAACTTAATCAAACTCGGATTAAATAGAAACACTAAGCAAAATCCACAAAAGATGAGAATCCTAGGGTTCACAAGCCCAAATACCCTCTAGAGTTTTTAGCTCTCCATGGAGCAACATACAAAAACACACCATCAATGAATGAAAGTACATTAAAACCATAGAAATAAACCCCCTTATATATGAACCGATGGCCTTTGATGGAGAGCTTTCGACGTCTTGAAAGGACCCACTCCGAAGCTAGGTTCACCGGTGGCTTCCTTGATGCTATGACGGAGGAGGAATCGATCAAAGTTGGTGACGAAAGCGCCTCCAAAGCCGCAAAGACCTCCTCTCCAAACCCCTAGCCGTCTCACCCCTCAAGAGCCGCACAAAAGATGAGAAAGAATAGGGCAAAACGGCTATTTATAGGGCCTTAGATCGCGTCGTCACGTGCCCTCACGCCGCCTGTGGATTTTTCCACGCGCCCGCGTGGTCGCAAGAATTTCCACGCGGGCATGCGTGAATTTCCACGAGACGCTGCGTGAAATTTTGCAGTACTTTTCACAAAAGCGCGATCCGAACACTCTTCTCTTAAGGCCACATGTCCGGGCACACGTCCATGTGGTAGGCTATAAAACTTTTTCTTCATCGACGTATCTTTGAGAGGTCTTGCAATCTTCACAAAGAGAAGGAATATGAAGATGTGGCTGCCTTTGTGCCCTTCCAAATAGTGAATTGACTTGAATCTTCTTGGAAGTTGGCACACATCTCCACGTTTATGAACTCGCTCTCGTGTCTTGGTCCTTGAATTGAACAAGAACTCCCAACATTGTGTCTTTATAGCCTATCTTTGCTTCCTTTTTTTACTCTTCAAGGCATTCACAACCTATATGCATAAAAAGAACACCAAATACACAATATGAGACATAAACCACAGTAAAAAAATGATGCTCAATGCATGTAAAACATATAAAAAAATATGTCTACTCAAGCACTTATCAAACTCCCCCACACTTAAGTCTTTGCTTGTCCTCAAGCAAAAATTAAACATTATACCTATGGAAAGAAAAGAGAAGTGCTTGGCCTTAGGTTCACCAAAATGAGTACAAGAATAAAAATTCTACAGTCATGGAGAGAATCAAACACTAGACAAAACAATCAATGCTCTAGCAAACAATCCAATCAAAAATGAATGTGATAAAATCCGAATGCGTGTGTGTGTGAAAAAAACTCAACTCATGTCAACACTATGTCCACTACCAAGTTCTTATTAACATGGGACTTATTTATAAACAGAAAGAATAGGTAGTAGCTTCACACAACCTCTAAGGTAGCCCTTTCCCAAGATGCCTCCCGAGTGGCTTTCACACTTTCGAGGTGGTAGCTCTTTCTACCGAGGATGGTAGCTTTCACACATCCCATGAGATAGCTCTTTCTCTCATTAGGGCATAACAAGTATCCGACTTATGAGAGTAGCTACATACATCATGGGTGGTAGCTCTTTCCACACCCTATGTACAAACAACAAACAATTTCCATTTCTTTTCAAATTTTTCTGATTTTTTTCTGATTTTCCTCTGATGATTTTTTTTTTTTTTTCAAATAAAAACTAGCACACTAAAGTCCCAAACATAATGAACTAGAGTCTTCATAGGTCTAATGAGCGAGAAAAGTGCAGAAAGAGCAATCGGACAAAAATATTCAATAAAATTGGATGAAAACTAGAGCATGATAAAATCCATGTTTATAACCTCCAAAAACTAAGAATTAAACTCTTAACCCTAAGGTGAACCTTCATTGGCAACAAGAGCATGCTCATGAAAACACAAGTAAAAGTCATGTATAAGGTGAACCCTCCCCCACACTTAAGATGTACATTGTCCTCAATGTACGCATGCAAGCACAATAAAAATAATAACAATGGAAGCATAATGTGTGTGGGAATGCAATTAAAACAATACTCCCCTGAACTCCTCATTAATCGTTTGGTGAAGTCTAACTCATGGGCTTGTTGTATGGGTTGTGAAGCTCACACGACCATGTGACAATATCACATGATCATGTCTATGACTAAAACACCATCAACATCACTCTCAAGGCCATCTGCACGTAGACAAGGGGTTCAGTGAAGCTCAACAAAATAGAAAAGATGTACGAGTTCTTATAAGTAAACACATGAAGCACAAACTCGCACAAACAAAACAAAACACAAAGTTAACTAAACTCTAAAAGATAAAATAAAAACTAAAAAAAATGAAAACAAAAGTAAAGGAAACTAAAGAATCATGAGTGGGACGCCTCAAGCATCGACGTCATCTTTCCGGTGTTGCCGGTGTGCCAAAAAGAATGTTCCCATCCAAGGTTAATCGTATACGATCAAAAACTTTTTCGGTCCTTGGTGGCATACCCGCAAGAAAAACTGCCAAAAGAAATGCAAATTTACATGAAATGGCAAGTCGCAGAAATCCACACGGGCGCGTGGAAAATCCACGCGCCCGTGTGGCCAACTCTGGCCCTGAAGCAGTCCACGCACGCCGCGTGGATCCACGCGTCGCGTGGATATTTCCACGCGCCCGCGTGGGCTTCCCCGGGCACAATTTTCAGCCAACGCGGTCTCGTGGGCATCCCACACGACCGCATGAGAGCTAGGTTATGGCCAAAAATGCCATACCGACCCACAACGGCGCTCCAAAACTCTTATAAAAGTATTCTCAAGCATATTAAGGTGATTTCCATGAAGAACAATGCATAAGAACGAAGATATCCACATAAAGTTTGAAAAATGGAGGCATGGAGAAGGTTAGAAAAATGAGAAAGGTTAGAAATAAACCCCCTTATATATGAGCGATAGCCTTGATGGAGAGCTTCGACGCCTTGAAAGACCCACTCCGAGCTAGGTTCACCGGTGGCTTCCTTGATGCTATGACGGAGGAGGAATCGATCAAAGTTGGTGACGAAGCGTCTCCAAAGCCACAAAGACCTCCTCTCCAAACCCCTAGCCGCCCTCACCCCTCAAGAGCCGCACAAAAGATGAGAAAGAATAGGGCAAAACGGCTATTTATAGGGCCTTAGATCGCGGCTCATCACGTGCCCTCACGCTCGCGTGGACTGCAATAACTTCCACGCGTCTGTATGAATGTAATTTTTACTACGATGCATACGCATAAAAATTGCTACAGATCTTTCACAAACGCGATCCGAACACTCTTCTCTAAGCCCACATGTCCGGGCACACGTCCATGTGGTAGGCTATAAAACTTTTCTTCATCGACCTATCTTTGAGAGGTCTTGCAATTTTCACAAAGAGAAGGAATATGAAGATGTGGCTACCTTTGTGCCCTTCCAAATAGTGAATTGACTTGAATCTTCTTGGAAGTTGGCACACATCTCCACGCTTATGAATTGCTCCTCGTGTCTTGGTCCTTGAATTGAACAAGAACTCCCCAACATTGTGTATTTATAGCCTATCTTTGTTTCCTTTTTACTCTTCAAGGCATTCACAACCTATATGCATAAAAAGAACACCAAATACACAATATGAGACGTAAAACCACAGCAAAAATGATACTCAATGCATGTAAAACATATATAAAAATATGTCTCACTCAGCAGCTTATCACCGCCGCCACCGAGGTTCAGATAGAATCCCGGGGCCGACCCCG